>NC_066582.1:114076004-114306004 GCF_024323335.1 Lathyrus oleraceus
CGAGCACAACCAACGTTTAACTGCTAGAGCGCGATCTAAACCGTCGTTCAATAAAATCAACCAATCAATACATAGTTTTCTACGTAGCTTTGAATTCCTCATTGTACATGATTGACTATTTTTTCATGAAAAATAATAATTTTAACTTGTAATGGCCTATTTAATCTGATTTTACATGTCCTAGTATGATGGTACACATTTAGACATAGACAATAAGATCTAATATACACAAAGTACTAAGTGACCTAATTTTGACATCATTTAAAACATATCTAAAGAGAATAGTGCATTCACAACACACTCTTAACAAAGTGAAGAAATTAGGGTATAAATATAACAAATATTATATTTGATACCCCCACATCTGTAACCGACACCCCCACGTTTTATCTGAATGACAATTGCCTCTTTTAAATAAAAAATAAAATTATTATTGTTTTTTTTTGAAATTTTTACACTTTATTGCGTTTTTTTCTCAAAAAAATAATATAAAATTTTAAATTTTGGGAAAACTATAGTTTTATACAAATTTTTTTCAAGAATCCAATAATTTATAGTTTTGTATCGAATACGAAGTATTTGAAAAAAAAATCAACGTAGAATCACAATTTTTTCCAAAATTTATAATTTTATATCAAATTTTTGAAAAAATAAATAAAATATAAGAATTTCAAAATATTAAAAATTTAATCATTTTAGTTTTTAATTAAATGACAAAATATGCAATGCCAAGTACAGGCACATATGTGGGGTGTCAAATATAAGACACAAGTGCAACTATTCAGAAAAAATTGTAGTGACTTTGCTTACTATCGAGTCTTGACCATATTGTATGCTGCCATATTGTAAAAGGAATAACTATACATGACATTCATATCTAACAATCTAACACAGTCCAAATTTCAAAACACTCAAATTATGGTAAAGTCAATTGCTAAATATCATCTCTGAATCATTATTTTATATCAAAGTCTGCTCTAAATTATTCTGTTTTAAAATTCTAGATGTTTTAAACTAACTCATATATTATGCATCATTCTTACAGTAAGGTGATAAATAACAAGAAAGTAAACACAACACATTCATATGATAGGTAGATGCTAAATAACAAGAAGATAAACACACTCACATGATAGTAGGTGTGAGTGTGTTTAATCTTTGATTGTAGTCCAATTCCAGGTAAGATTGAAGTGTGTGATTGCCTTTGTCATAGTTTTAAAAGTTGGAGAGTTGGTCTTCTTGGTCATAGTTTTGGAAGTTGGAGAGAGGGTTGAGAGTGGTGATTATATTTGTGCTGGCCACCATTTATAGGGCTGCTAATCCTTGTGTTGCTTCATATGTGCAACTTATGAAAAACGTGAAAATTTGATGCTTCATATGTGCAAGAAAGCATCAAATAGAAGACGTATTAGATGTTGCAAGAAAGCATAGCAAGAATTGCAAGAAATTGAAATCATTACAAAGAAGCACTGCATTGGATGTTTTTTCCATTGAAGTGATAGAAATAATTCATATTCAGAAACAATGTTCTGATTCGTTTGTCGTTACAGAAGCGGTGTTTAACTTATGAGTAGTAGTTAGTTTTATGTTTTTAGAAGGTGCAATGCTCAGCTAGCGTAGGTTAATATTTTGCCTACGTGACATTATTATTTGTGTATATAAATCAAATGTGTAACATAATTTCAGTGTGAATGCAATCAACAAAGTTTCTCAGAAAAGTTAGTTAGATCTATTTTCTATCTCTTTTCTCTCTCCATCTTCATCATCTTCATCTTCAACCCTGTGCACCAACAATTTGTATCTAGAGCCGCGGTTCGATTCACAGGGAAACACGAGTGTACAGTAAGACGTGTGTGATTGATTTCGTTCCTTGAATTCACGTTGAATTCATGATCGGAATCGTAACACAATTACATTTCTTGATTTTGCGGGATTGAAAACCACGGGTGTTTAGTGAGATTTGTGTGCGTTTCATGCACAAAATCGAAGATGAACGGTGGAAACGATAGCTTGAATACAAAGCTTCTAGTGTTTTATGGAAAGATTGAAATCGATGATCGATTCAGATGTGTGTGTTATTTGGCGCTCAAGACGTTCTTGATCTTGTTAACAACGGTTATGTTCCGATTGCGGCAGAAATGACAAAAATACAGAGAAACACACAAAGAGACACGGGAAAGAAAGATTAAAAGATGTTGTTCTACACCCATCAGTGTCTGGATGCAAACGTATTTGAGAAAATCGCTGATTCGACGACGACGAAGGCTGCGTGGGACACACTGGTACTTTTCTACGGTGGTGATGCATCAGTGAAGAAGGTAAAGCTACGGTCTCTATGTAAGTAGTATGAGAATCTCAATATAAGAACAATGAAAAGATACCTGATTACAACTGATGAGTGATTCTGATCACCAATGAGATTAAATCTCGTGGAGAAACTTTGTCAGAACAAGTAATTATTGAGAAGGTACTGAGATCTCTTACTCCTCAATTTGATTACATTGTTGTAGTAATTGAACATTCTAAATACCTAAGAGTCTTGATGATGGAAGAGCTGCAGAGCATTCTAGAGGCACAATAGTTGCGTCTGACAGAAAGAACCTCTGAATGAGAGGTAAAGTAGGTTCTGAAGGCGTTTTTCGGGAAGAAGAGTCAAAGACATGGTGGTGGTTTTCTGAAGTCATAAGCCTGCAATTATGATGAGAAGAAACATTAGAAGGGGAAGGATAAGTTTGACAAAAAGAAGGTTCAATGCCACAGTTGTAAGAAGTTTGGCCACTTTGCTGCTGATTATTGGTTAAACAAGGAAAGGAAATTAGAAGAAGCAAGCATAGTCATATGAGATTCTGATGATGAACCTGTGTTATTGATGGCTTCTGAATCTGATGGTGCATATTTGGTAGACCAGTGGTATATGGACACTGACTACTCAAATCACCTAACTGGAAGCAAACAATGGATGGTTGATTTTGACTCTAGAAAGAGGATAAATATCAGATGTGCTAATGATAAATACCTCAATGCTGAAGGTATGGAAAATGTCAAAGTCAAGGTGAAGAATGATAAAACTGTTCTGATCAAGGATGTTTGGTATTTTCATGTCATTAAGAGAAATCTGATGAGTGTAGGTCAACTCATTGATAAATGTTTCTTAGTTACTATAAAGAACAATATCTTGAAGTTGTATGATTCTGATCAGAAGTTGATTATGCGATATGAGCAGGAAAACAACAGAACATTCAAGGTGAATATGGAGACATCTGAAACTAAATTCCTTAACGCAAAAGGCACTGAAGGTGAGAGTGAGTCGTGGCACAAAAGATTGGAGCATCTTAATTTCAAAAGCTTATGGCATCTGCATTCTAAGAAACTGGTATATGGCATTCTCAAGATTGTGAAGCTTGAGAAGCCATGTGAGATATCATGAAAGGCAAGAAACCTAGATTTCCATTTGCATCAAAAGTGGCCCTAAGAGAAAAGCATACTTTTTGTGGACCATTTCAGGGTATTTCAAAGTATGCTTTGCTCCAATCAGCAACATATTCCATGTGCTACATGATAGAAGCAAACATATTCCATGTGCATAGTTTTGTGGACCAAATGAAGGTACTTCAAATGGTCCACAAACATCAGAATGTACTACTTTGAGAAGTGGATTGATGATAAGCAAAGTGTGATTCATTTCAGGGTATTTGGTTCTGTTTGTTGCAAACATATTCCATGTGCTACTAGAAAGAAGTTGGATGATAGAAGCAAAGTAATGTTGCTTATTGGATACCACAATACATGTGCGTATAAGCTTTATTGTCCAATCCCTAATGAGGTTGAAGTCAATAGAGATGTCATTGTGAAAGAATCAGAAGCATGAGATTAGATTAAGTCTCAATCCAACTCTGGTGTAGTGCCAACACCTGAGGTAACTTTTGAAGATACTTCAGAATTTGAAGGTTCTGAAGATGAGTCAGAATCACAAGATGATTCTAAAGGTGACTCCGAAGACAAGTCTGATTCTGATTCTGATCCAGATTCTGATGTTGATCCAGACTCTAGTGGTCAAGACTCTGGAGGATATCAAACTTATGAAGGCGAAGCTTTTGAAGGTGATTCAACTTCTAGAGGTGGTCAAGCATCTGATATTGTGTCAGTTGAAAAGTAGTTAAACTAGTAGTTAGGTGTTAGACTTAACGTTTTCAGTTAACTCATCTGATATATAGCTACCACTGTTGTAATGATTATATTATGATTTTGATTCATCATTCAACTTCTTCTTCCATATTTATCTTCTATTTTCTAGTTTCTACTTTACAATTGTAGTAGAATAGTGAACTCTAAGATTCACCTCCATCATGGCATCATTCGCATGTTCCGATCATTCATGTTTCCCTAATCGTTCTTCTATGATTCATCTGATTCGTCACTGCTAGAACAATTAATCGTTACAAAATGGTGATTCAAGATGCTTCCATGGAGTTTACAAAAAATCAAGAATCGACAATTAATGATCCAATTAAATCGCAAGAAATCTCCTCAGTCTTTTCTTCAACGAAGTCCAACAACTCTTTTAGACAAAAACTCTCGATTAAACTGCAAGAGAACAACTACCTGCTATGTAATCAACAAATGGAAGGAGTAATTTTAACTCAAAAGATGCACTATGTTGTTATCAATCCATAAATTTCACATAAGTTCAAATCAGCTCAGGATCGTATCACATATACGATTTCAGAGGAATATGAAGCTTGGACCGTGCAAGATCAAACGGTATTCATTTGGTTGTTATAAAAAAATTCTGAATCGATATTGCCTAGGGTTCTTGCATGTAAGCATGCCTTTGAAGTTTGGGATAAGATTCATCAATTCTTCAACACCCAAATGGAATCTAGGGTTCGACAATTGTGTGTTGAACTCAAATCAACTAAGAAGGGAAACAAGTCAATCACAAAATTTGTCTTAAGAATCAAAGCGATTGCAAACTCTCAGTTAGCTGTTGGTGACTCTATCACAGAACAAGATCAGGTAGGTTCGATTCTAGAAGGCCTTCCTGAAGAATACAATTCTTTTGTCATGCAAATGTATGGCTACTAAACACCTCATACTCTGTGTGGTGTTAAAGCACTTCTGTATATGCAAGAAGCACGATTAGACAAATTTCGTCAAGAGTTCGCTACTTCAAACATCGTTGCAAATGTTACTCACACAAGCCAATAAGAGAACAACTCCAGATGTGCATACTCTGTCAGTCGAGATATAGGAAGGTTGATTCGCATGTTCCGATCATTCACCCTTCCCTAATCGTTCTTTTGTGACTCTTCCGATAACGGGTTTGGGATAGATGAGTGTCGATCCAAAACTGCTTCCGCTTGCCATAATAAATATTTTCAAAACATAATTATTAATCTAGGCAAATTTTATTGTAATTTATTCACCCCTCTTTAGATCGTTGCCTTCGTCTAACATTCTTAAGTAATTATGACTAAACCCTAGTCACTCAAGGAAATACAATCACAAAGATTAAGATACAAAGTGTGTTTATAAAATGCTTATAAGAAAACGGAATACACAAATGAATTACAATCATATCACACAAAATATATTCTATGAAGAGTATGAACAAAAGTTCCTTGTGTGTATGTTTCTTTTCTTTTCTCTCAAAATATTTCACAAAATGCACTATTCACGTATATGATAATCTCTTAGAGTGTAGCATATTTTCATTCTTCCAAGTCTTCTTTATATAGGCAATGAAAAAAAACTATTGGAGGATAGAAATGGAATACTTATATGCAGTTGTATCCTTGCATAACGATCTATAAAAATGGGAGACAAAATGGTACATTAGTACAGTCTTTAGCCCAAAAAATCAGTGTAGTGGAAAAAATATTTGATCTTGTACTGTGTACTATTTTTTAATGCAAAACCTTTTTTATCTTATCTTTAATATTAAGAGGCTTCTAATAAAGAGATGATGAATCATGTATAGAAGGATGAATAAGAGTCTGGTTGAGAAAATCTTCATAAACTTGGTCTTCAGGGTCTTGATCCAATTCATCAGAACCTGATCTTCTTGGTTACATAGTTCATCAAAGTTGTTTGAGCGTAAGCCATCAGAGCTTGACATCGTCAAAGGCTTCAGAGTCATAAATGTTTGGATGAGTAGAGCTCAAAAGCAACGAGCACATAATCCAAAGCTTGATTATATTCTAAAACATACATCTCAGAGTCATATTGCTTAGTTCAGAATCTAATGACGTCACATGTCATTCAATCAGAGTCAGAACTTATATCTAGTATCTGCACACTAAACAAATCATTAGGGTACAAAATTATTATCTAAGAGTATATGTATTGTTATCATCAAAACATAAGGCTAGATCCAAAATCAAATATTATTCTTACAATCTCCCACTCTTTGATGATGACAAAACTATGAATTTTGGTGAGCAATTTTTACTTGGTTTAATCACATAAAAGTCTCAGAATGCGGTTTGTAAGCTCCCTATGATTTTTATACTATTAAAATTATTTCTCAACTTCAAGCTTCAGAGTTATAGGTTTGCAAGTTCTCCCTGAGTTTTATACTATTAAAATTATTTCTCAACTTAAATCTTCAGAGTTAGGTTTGCAAGCCCCCCTGAGTTTAAGACTTAAAATAATTCTAACATATAAAATATTTCAATCAACATGAAATAAATAACTTCTTTGTACGAGGAAGTCTGATTGAAATTTCTTCTAAACTTTCTTCACTTCATGTATCAGAATGTGTTGAATCAGAAAGTCTGGTTATCAAAAGTCAGTCTTGTATCAGAGTCTTGATGAGATATATTCCTTGTATCAAAACTTGATCAGAAATTCTCAATTTCTTGTATCAAGGTCTGGTTGCAAACTAGTTTAAATAAGAGTTTGGTTTAAGAACCATATATCTCTAGTTAACGCATGTTTAACTATGAAGTCCTTGTTAACTTCTGCAATGGTTGACTCAACTTCTGAATATCCTAGTTAACTTGACTAAAAAAGATCTTAGCAATATTGGTGAATTTTATTAAAGTTCCCATATTAATAGAGATCAGAGTCAAAAATGTCATAAATAATAGATTCAGATGTTTGAGATTCAAAAAGGAAATAAGTATATCAAAATCGTGTTCAATCTTCTCCCTCTTTATTATCAATAAAAAAGATAAAATAAAAAATATAAAGAATGATAAAGACAAAGGACATTTCATTAAACTTGAGAAAATAAAGATACAAAATCAAAAAATAAAACTTAATCAAAAACAAGAAAGCAACAATTTTTAAAAAAAGTTTGGTTTCTATGTAAGGGGTGGCAATTTAGACAAAATAACTTGAAACATTCCTTCAATCTTTGTGTTAATCTCAGCCTATTCTTTGAACATAACAGCTTTTGTCCAGGCGAGTTCTAAAAATTACGTTGTTAAGTGTAGGTTAACTGTGAAATATATGGAAATCTTGGGGAAAATTAACTTTCTAAGATGGTTGATATTCAATATGACAAGAGAATGAAGATACTTCCATCATTGATGTTATTGAAATATTCAGACTAGATAGTTTAGGGATCCAATAAACATAGAGCCTTTAATTAAATCAAGGAGGGATTGTTCAATCCATCGATGTACCAGGAAAAGTGCTGAAGTTATACATTGCAATCAAGGACATGTCAATTAGTTTCCTGTTATATCAAGACGCCGAAGATGAAACATAAAAAAATGAGATACTATAATGGAATTTTGAATGGTGTAGAGATTAGATACACACCGATTGAGAGACTATGCCTGTCTTTATATTACAGATGCATCAAACTAAAGTATTTTCTACTACCTAGTGAGATTTTAGTCTTGTGTAATATTGACATAGTAAGATATCTACTCCATAGGTTCATACTATATACGTTTAAAAATACTGGAATGTGTGGTCTAATAATACAAATTGGATGTTTCTCACCTAGTAATCAAGAAAATCACTGGTGTGTTTAAGTTCTTGAATTCAAATCTCCAAAGAAATTGCAAAATAACTAGCAGGTTACTATGAATATTTGCTAACATAGCAATGTCTCATGTTTAATACTTTCTATAATATAGAATGAATATGAAACTTGTAATTTATACAAATAACATGTCATTCATTCTTTTGCTACAAATTCTGATAAGATTGCTATTGTTGGTTCAAATATTGGTGTTGATTTTGATATGGTTTCTTTTGGTATCTGTTACGATATTGTGGCCCTTGATTTGAACCTTGACCAAGGTTATGACTCCATATGAAATTTGGTTTCTTTTGGTATCAGTTATGATATCGTGGCCCTTGATTTAAACAGTGAGTGAGTGACATAATGGAGAGGGGTGTGTTAAGCGCAATTGTTGGTTGTGTGCTAATAGTAAACTAGAGAATAATAAATCTTATTGACATTTATAATTAAAGCAATTAAGTTTCACTTTTAAATCATTTACTCATACATGTAAGAGTTCATATGACTACTCCTATAACAACTCTGATTTATTATGAACTTTTACAAATCACTGAATTACATTCTCGCAACCTCCCAAGTACTGAGAGTACCAATCACAAGGAAATAAAATTCGCCAATTCAACCTTCCAGGTACTTGGAGTCTCTATTATCTAAGACAAAGGTTATATGGTATCTACATAAGTAATTAGTTTTGTAAAATATATAATTACACCTCACAACCTCCCAGATACTAAGAGTCTCCAATTGCAAGGATGCACGCTTCATAAAATAAACCTCCATTGTACTTGGAGTCTCAAATGTATAAGACCAAAGTTTTATAACACATATAACTATCCTAATGGCTGAGATTATTCTTGTGGCAATGTGAACGATTATTACAATCTAAAAGTCCTACCAATCAGATAGACAAATTACTTGTGATTCTCATTGCTCTATAGATCAATTATCCCAATTCAATGAATGAGAGAAAGCATACAACATAAAGAGAGCCATATCATTAATATCAAAGATTTATTACATAAGAAACCATAGAAAATTACATATAATCACGTGTGTAGGGTATAATCAGTGTGAGGGACCTGATCTAAAAGGGATTAGCCATCCACCTTTAAGGGATTCATGTTTTTTACAATTGGAAAACAAAAATTATGACTTACAATGATGAAGAATGAAATCATATTGATAACCTTTGTTTCCACCTTCCTTTAACTCATAAAAATGCCTTAAACAATATAAAATTACACTCCTTATCATTAAACATCTTTCTTTCTTTATAGATAAAATTATAAATTTGCACAATCGTGTAGTGCCTAACCTTAAGCTTCGCTATAAATTATTTTTCTTGACTTGGAATTTGACGCCCAGTTTGGATAGAGTTGCTCATATTGGGGTCGCACACCTGTCAAATAACTATTTTGATTCCCGCTTTAGGCAGAGAGTGGAAATCGTGTCGTTGGGCCTGATTAGCATCAATATAGTCTTCTATATCTTAATAGTGCCACTATATGGGTTATGTGCACCTCTATCTCATAGTTTTGTGAATTCTCTATTTCCCCTTGTTTTTTGTGTTACATTCCTCTTCTTGTTCTTCATCGTAACTTTCATAGTGAAATACTATAAAATTTGTCTGTTTAGGATGATTTCATCATAGTTTGGTAATTTCTACAAATCTTTGGATTCTTTATTAAAACCTGTAAATATCAATTTTAAGTACTAAAATGGTATTACAGACTTTCATATGTCAAGATGCAATATTATCCATAGAGATCAATATAACTTCTCTCAGAGTTAACAAATAAAATAAAGTTAATATTAATTTGTATCAATAAACTATGATAATCAAGTTAGACCCTATAGATGAAATTCGACTAAAGGCCTTAAAAAAATAAAAAATTAAAGTATAAAATGGATCAAACATACAACAAGTGAGTCAAACTCAAGTATTTCATTGAAGGTATGTTAGTTTGGAAAACTATTTTTTTAGTTGAGATCAAGGATTCTAAGTTTGGGAAATGGCCGCCAAAGTGGGAGGGTCTCTTCATGACTAGTTAAGCTTATGACAAAGGACCATATTGTCTACTGACTACGGAAAGTAAAGAGTTTGGAAGAATCATCATTGGAAAGTATTTAAAGAAGTAATAACATATCACTTAGGAAAGGGTTGGAAGTGAACATGAAAAGTTCAATGATATGTTTTAGTATCGGTAGACACAAAGGATGACTACCTAGTCGATAAAAAAAAGAGATTACAATGAGGGCTATGTGGGTCTCCCTAATACTTAAATAGGGAGGCATGCCTTTATGTCATATATAGATTTTATGGCTCATCTTCCCTTATTCATGGAAAAGTTTGATGGTTTTTTTCCTAGAATCCCAAGTGTGAGTGTGGTTTCTATGACACAATAGTTTGATGAGAACAACATCTGAGCAACTACTAAGAGATCAACATCAATAAGGTATAGCATTGAATCCCCTTCTAGAATTTGTGAGGTCGGTGAAGACGGTGAGATAATCTATACAAAAAATTATTTGATTACATAATTGATTCTCTCAACAACATGAAGAAGATGACTCTTTTTAACATAAAAAATATTGAATTACATTTAATTAACTCAAAAGAATATACCTTTTTTTTTTCTTCAGAAGAATAGTTATACGATTTACCTTTACAGCCGACCTACCATGATTTTTGGGAGATGAAATATTCGAGAATCTTCTTGTAGCCAAAGACCATGCTCAACCATACTTACTCCCAATAGGGCCCTCTCTATCAAGGATATGGGGATCTAAAGTGAATACACAATTGGGATTAGGGTTTCATGGAAGAAAATACACTCATTAATAATAAAGTTTATTATTTACTAGTGTAAGGGTATAAAAGGAATAAGTAACACGTCACCCAACTAATTCATAAATATCATAAATATTTATATGATAAAACATTCTATAACTAGACATGATAAGTAATATAGGTAGTTGGGAAGACAAAAGTACCATTGGATGAAGTGGATCAACATGGATTAAACAGAAACTGAATAGTTTGCTAGTCATGGTAGGATTCGTAATCACTTGTCTTTGTTTTAAGGCACACTAATGACATTTTTCACACGCAAAATATTATAAATTATGTTGCATCATCTCACATCTTGAGGTTAATCGAAAACACATTTCTTATGAAATTTGTTTACACCTTAAAATAGTTAAAATGTCAGTCAAAATAAGAAGACAAACAGTTTTAGGGTTATCCATTGGGCCCCGAGCCAAAGCAAGGTCAAGCAATTATAAATACAATCAAACGCAAACCAACTACATCTTTCTTAAGTCTACTAGAGTCCATCACGATCTCTAAGACTCTAGACTTAGTATAAAACACATTAAGACTAGATGATTGAGATTTTTGGTTACATTTCATGTTTATATCGACATTAATAAAAAAGGAGACTATTATGGAACCATGTGCTAGAAAGGATGGGCACCTGTAAACATTGTTAATGAAACATTATGAGAAACAAAAGACAACAGTCAAATGTGGGGTGTCACACATCCAAAAGTGGAGAGAGAAATCGTTCACCGTGTACATAAATAGTTGAATGAGGTTGCATTGTTTGTAAGCCACGATATTATGGATAGTAGAATAGTGTCATATATAAATACTACATTAATTAAATTATTCAAAGGATCCAATCAATCAAACAAGTTATTTTACACTTCTTATCTTTTTTTTTTTACTTTTTTTTTTATGCATTTTTTATACTAGTAGTTCAACTTCCCATGTTCGTACTTAACCATCTTTTGAGTAGTTAAAGAAGCCACAATTGATGACCTGAGTTCCTCTCTCGGTGTAATCACTTGAAAAAAATGGGAATCGATGTTGAGAGCCATCGATTCGATATTGACTAAACTTGTATTGTTCGACAACAACTATAAACTTAAAACATGTGGATAATTAAAAACAACGTCTAAACATTTAAAAAACATGGTTTAGAGTAGTCATTGAAAGAGATATGATGACAAATAATTGCCACAACGAAACTTAGTCAATAGTGAAATGTATAGTAACTAGTATGATGATGTCTAAACTATCTTTTTTGAATCGTGGATAATTTACCGAATAATCAATAAAAATTAATCACATAAATAAATTTGCAAGTAATATCTACAAATTTATTTTCACTTCACTTGAAAATTTACTCATGTGGTTGATTTAAATTAATTATTGGATAATATTCCACAATTCTTAAAAAAATAATCTAGGATTTAGATACTCGTCACTACAATAAAATATATAATGGATTAAAGACAATAATATTTTGTTACAATATATTTCACTTTGTCTTCATTTTTAGTGTTTGAAGATATAAATCAAGATGTATAACAACTTGCTCATCAATTCTAAGAAGTACTCATTTGAATTAAGTTCGATAATCCACCTAAAATAAAAAATCATTATGAAAATCATATTCATGTTTAATAAGTCATATTAAAGTCACCTAATTGCATTTAAGTACATGTGACACTATCTTATCTTATACATTGTCATCCACAATAGCTGGAGTGAAAATAAGTTAGGTTTATTGTGATTCCATTTTAACATAGAGTAATTTATTTATAAAACGTGCATATTTCTAGAAAGGAAAGTGTACAAAAAATGTGGGCACACTGTCTATTAAAAGTTCTTAATTGGGTGTTGCCAACAAGAGAGTACTCACATTCACCATATTAAAAGTTTAGGAATCTAATAATGATATTGAAACTTCAAATCGTTGTTTCTCACATTAAAAGTTTTCCTTTTCTCACATTAAAAATAGAAAATGACTCTGATTTTTTCATAAAATGTGTCACTCTCATTGTGGGGCTGAGAAAGTTGGCATTAAGGATTATAAATACATGAACCTCACTTTTTAAAGACATGTGACATTAGAATGATCTGGAAAAGAAGTGACTTATGACATATTGAGGTTGACAAAGCAATTCAAACAATTTAATTCCAACTTGAATTACGTCATTAAGACCCAATAAAGAGGGAAAAAGCACGAGTATAATAAAATATAGGTATAGTCTATTCTAACTATATCTACTGGCCAAAAAACTAGGAGGGCACATGAAATTGGAAAACCTTATTTGGGCATGGTAAACAGAGACTTTCTTGGGTTTTATTAAATTTTCTTGGTTGATTATCACTTTTTGGCTAAGCAAGTTAGGTAATATTGGTGAATGATGGTTGTGTTGGTAAAATTGTTCATAATTGATTTGTTAGGCCCAATAACGACATGTTAAGACTTATCTTATCTTCAATTGTATGAAATTTTTACAATTGATAAAGAGAGGTGAAAAATTAATTCACATTGATGAAAGTTGAGGAATCGTGGGATATCTTTAGATATCGAATTTTACTCAGTTGAAAGGTTAAATTTAATAAATTGTCAAAGAGACGAGGGAGATGAGAAGTTTGTGAGTGATAGTGTCAGCTACTGGGTGGGTGGAGTCAGATTGTTAGATAAAAAGATATAATATAGGAATTTATTGTATCAAATGGAGAAATGATAGATTGTGATTGGTTCGAAGTAGAAAAGTGTTATATTTTACAGGTGTGCTGAATCCAAGATCAAGACACTAAGTTGTCAAAAACATTATCCAATGACGATAATTCAATTGTGTTAAAGTGTAATTCAAATTTATAAAGTGTTAGTAAAGTTACTCGTTACACGAGTAACTAACTAATTAAGTTGGTTAGGTTTTGGGCATAATTAGTTATTGCATTCTCAATTAGTGTTATATAAGTATCTATCATAGATTCAATAGTGAATATATACAAACCACAATGATTAAATGTTGAAGTGAAATACACACAATTTAATTATGTTTTCTCCTCTTCTCTTGTATATGTGTGTATAGTTATAACAAGGGATATCAAAATCCTCAAACTCTTCGAGTTCCTAAGTGTTCAAGATTTAATGTTCATTATATCTCTAGACTTTAACTTTTAATAGATAAATACTTAGGTCTAAACCTAAGAGCACCTCCCAGCACTGAATAAATTTACAAATCATGTTATAAACCATCAAATCATGTTTAAGAATAAAAAAAATCTATCCTTGCTCTAATGATATAGCACCTCTCAGTATCATATAAAATCATAAACATGAAACAAATATAACATGTATTAGAAAAAAAATGTAAAAATAAAACATGGTTTATTAACTAAAATAGGCATTACATCTTATCACATCAAATACATCTTATCACATCAAATACATATAAGTCACAACGATATAGGAACATAACCTCAGTAAAATAAAATTTAACCATACATGGTAGCAATACAGAAGGAGTCAAAATAGAACAACATCAAATGATCTCCTGGTCTTTGATTAAATCTACAATGAGATGTCTTCTAAGTAAAAATCCTACCAGCTTTCTTATATCCAACATATCTCTACGATCCATTCCTAACAAATAGTGAGTTCGTTATTTCCCTATCTATATAGACAGAGATTGTGTCAAATTGAGATAACAAGTTTCAAATTCAATTTTACTTAACTCTTCTTCCTCACATACTGACTTCAACGTTGGAGTGCTAACCTTGCAGGTTCCCACACTCAACCGCATAAGGAGCTTTGATCCACCATCACCACCGTTTCTCAACTCATTTTTGGGCAAAGGATAAAAGGACAAAGAAAGAATATGTAGTATGAGATGATAATGAAATAAGCTCATCTTTAGATGAAGATCATCCAATCAAGGCATCAATGATATCACATCATTCAAGTGATGAAGAACGTGAGGTTAGTGATTCTGAAATTGATGATAGTCCTCTATATGATGAATTACAAAATGCTTTTCCTGAATTACATGAAGAATTTTTGAAATTTTCTAGATAATGTTCAAATCAAAAGAAAACTATTTTAAAACTAGAAAGTATGGATAATGACATAAAAGTAGAATTAGAAGAAGTAAAAAAATTCTACTTGCAATAAATTTCAAGATCGTGAATCTAAAATTGTTGAATTAAACCAAGTGATCAAGAAATATGAAAAAGGTCAAATTAATTTAGAAAACGTGTTAAGTAGTCAAAGATATTCAGGTAATAAATATGGACTTGACGTTTCTAATTTTGATAAACCTAGGATAAGTCAAACTATCTTTGTAAAGGCTACTAGCAAATTCAACAATAAGGAATCAAAGAAAATACATGTTGTAAATCATCATAAAATGCCTCGTGATAGAAATAAATTTTATGTAAATAAAAGGAATCATGTTTTTAGACCTACTTGTTCTTATTGCAACACAAAAGACCATACCTTAGGGCTTTCTATATAAGAAACTATGATGTTCCATATGGTGAGTATATATGGATAAAGAAAGGAACTAACCCAAGAGGTTCCAGAGAATATTGGGTACCTAGACAAAATTTTAATTCTAATTTTGTTGGTACTTGAATACCATATGCTAATAATTGTAAAATAAATATTGTTTTTTCAAGATAAAATATCATATGATATGGTAGGATTAGAAGCTTCATTAAACTAAAGACAATTTGAGAAAGATTGACACTTTGATATCAATATTGATATCAAATCATTATGAAGAAGATAAGTATTTTTATATCTAATGTATCATTTCCCTTATATTATGATTATTTGGTTTTACTCTTTTTCTTTTTGATAATGTCAAAAAGTGGGAAAAAATAGATGGTTGTTTTTGTTGTTTTTTAGGACACCAAAGATATCATATCATTAATTTAAAAAGAAAGGGGGAGATATGCAAGATATGGGAGATACACGAGATAGGGGGAGCAATCAAGTATCAAGCAAAAACTTCCCATCAAAATGTTTTGTCGTCATCAAAAATGGAAGATTGTTAAGAAGATGTTCATCATCTATCTTAGTTTAGATTTTGATGACCACAAAATATTATAGAGAAGATAAAGAATAAAAGTGGATGTCAAAGGGTTATCAATGATGAAGATAACCAAGGGAAGAACTAAGTAAATTATCATGATTAGAGGTACATTATAATTCATATTATATCACTTTAAATGCTCCGAAGTATGTAAACTTCACATATAATCTTCCTAAACATATTGCATTCAAATGCATGAAAGAATTCATTAAAAATTCAATTTTTAGCCAAATTGTTGCTGGTATTTGAAAACCATATACTAGTATTTGATTATTGCTGAAATAGAGGCAAAATTAGCTAATGGTATTCAAATACCATATATGGTAGCTGAATACCAATGTTGATGGTATTCAGATACTGTATATGGTATCCATATACCAGTTTTTAAATTTTAAATTTTTAAATGTTTTTGAAGTGGTATTCAAATACCATATATGGTATCCGAATACCAAATAAAAAAACATCATTTTTTTCCAGATTTTTAATGTGGTATTCGAATATCATATGTCGTATCCAAATACCATATGTCAAACTTTTTTTTCCAAAGTATTTCTTGACGTGGTATTCAAATATCATATATGGTATCCAAATACCAACCAAGAAAAATATAAAATTTCAAATTCAAAAGTTTTCCACAATCATTACATTGTTTCATTAATTCAAAAATCAGAATGTTTATGCTGAATCATTATTTAAAATGTCAAGACAACACACAAAGACAAAGAAGAAATGAAGAAGTTCCCTGCAAAAATCGTTCCACAATCGAGGCGTATCATTGTGCGATCCTGAGGAAAAAAAGAAGTTTGTTCCTATTTAAATCATGGAATGATTGTGGCACGATCATTTAGTTAAAAATCTGAAGAAGTGATATGATAAAATTGTGTAATGGTGGGATGGCATCTTGGCCCAATTTGCCTTAATTTAGCATGACACATCAGATTATTAAGAAATCCTAGCACAATGGGATGGCATCGTGGCGCAATTTTTATGGGCCAAAACCTTGTTTTAGTGAAACTTGATGCAATTGAAAAGGTTCCTGAGTTTTGATCATTGAGAGATAGCTGCAAAGTTTCATAGGCTTAAAATTGACGCTTCTTCACCATTAAGGTGTAATATTTTCGTTGTAATTCATGTATTCCTTCTCAATACTTTTGACTATGAATGTTTACACCATGAGTAACTAAGTTTCTTTAGATTAGGCCTTTGAAGATAAATTTATCTTGAATTGCTTGATCTATATCATTTATCGGCTATTGATTCTAGCAATTGATACCTTTTATTACTCATTATAATTTGTACTTGATGCTTTCATACTTTGATAAATGTTTTGATTGATCATAAGTTATAAATGATTATTAACCGCAACTTTCCTAACTAGACCTAATTATATAATAGACATCTATTAGCCTAGACCTAGGATGTTAGTTTATTTGTGATATTTGGAATTAATGATCGATAAAACCTCCTTCAATTACGAAATCACCTAAGACATTAGGGGTTATGATTGAAGAATAGGGTTGTATGACAAGAAATTGGGCGTGACTATTTCTTTTGTTCATCGTGATAATATGGATTCAACTGTAGTTATCAGACAGAATCACCAAATAAGGATAGATGAAGGATTTGAAAGAGAGAAAAAAAACTTAATCATTTTTATCAATAGTAAGTTATATTTAGTTTGATCTTTGCCAAATTATATGTTATGCATATACCCTTTGTTACTATTATACAATCTAATTTAATTAAACAACTGTTAAGTTAAAGTTAAAATAATCCTTACATATACAAACTTTACAAATTTTATTACTTGACGACAATTGGTACACTTGCCAAAAGTCAACAAGTTGTCAACAAATCAACAATTATTATTGCAATGAATCTCGTAGCTTACGAAAAGAGAAAACACATTGAAATCAAGTTTTAATTTTTAGTGATCAAGAAAGCAAAGGCAAGATCACTTTAACTTACTCGAGAATAAAGCATTAGCTAGTAAATGTTCTAATCAGGTCACTCAAGATTAAAATATTCAAAAAATAAGAAACATGCTCAATGTAATAATTATAGAGACATTAGATTAAGAGGGGGTGTTTAAGTGTATTTCAAGTTTACAAGGTGTTGGTTAAGTTACTTACTACATAAATAACCAAATAACTAAGTTGGTTAGATTTTAGGCCTAGTTAATGATTGTAAGTCCAACTAGTGTTATATAAATATCTATAAATTATTAATTAGTGAATTTACACAAAACACAACAAGTGAATCTGAAATGCAGTGCGCACAACTTAATTTAGTTTTTTTCTCCTATGTGTGTTTATAGTTCTAACAAATGTATAGTGATGATTAAAGAATTATGGTACTTATTGCAAAGGTACCATGTCAACTCATACAAAAGATTAAAAAAAACAAAATCATTCAAGGAAAGACATGAACGAGAAATATATGAGTAATAGTGTCAACAATGGTGAACATATGGAAACACGGAGAGAGAGGAGGGGAACGCCATTTAACTTAGAGTTTCAATAAAAAGAGCAAAAGTTTAGAGAGTAAGGGTTACAATAGAGTATGGATACTAGTTACAAGAAAAGACTAATATGTTATTAGTAAGATACAATAAAACATATAATTAAAAATATTATATAACATATTCCTTTAAACTCATGATGCTTTAATTGGGAGCTTCCCAAGTTTGTCAATTAAGAAACAAAATCATTTAATGGAATGTGTCTTTGTGAATAAATAATTGATCTACAAGTAAGAGTAGGAAACAAATGGTAGAATAATCATTCCATGCTAAAAATGATGACGAAGTGACAATCAATCTCAAGGTGATTGATACGTTCATGAAAGACCGATTTATGGGGAATTTGAATGGAAATGTTGTCATCCCAATACATGAGATTTGGTTTAGAATAAGAGACATCCATGTTAGGAAGTAACCAATGCAACTAAACTATTTTAGTAGTGGTGCATGTCATATTACGATACTCAACTTCTGTAGAAAAATGATGGGAAATATCTTGTTTCTTACACTTCAACGAATAAGCAAAATCATGTGGTCCACTTATAATCTGTGTGACACTACCCAATTAGCATTAGAATAAACACATAAATCCTAAAAGGATGATGTAGTTTTCTATTTGTGGTCATCCCAAATAGGGGCAACGCTAGGGTTCTCACTTAGTAAGCCATCACATGGGTGTTACCTTTATGGAGTATGAGGTCTCACCTTTAGGATAAATGACGTGTATAATACAGTTATCTCTCCACTAGTCATACAAGAACAAGTCATACCATGACTCCCTTGAAAATAGGTTGTCAGCAGTTTTCCCCTCAAGGGGGAATAATTACCACTTCTTAGGGTTTGCTAAACCATATGCCCAAGGTCCTTTATAAATACTACTTCCCTAACACGATATAAATATATCACATTTTACCCAATCGTAGAACTTATACACATAGTTCCTCACCTCACCATAGTTGACCTCTCGTACCACCAAAAACCATGTAAATACTACCATACGTAGCACCTTACCTTCGCGAGCAAGCCTTAATTGTTATAAACATACTAATGCCTCTAAGTATCCTCTACCCTTGTAGGGATACCACACACCTATACTTTTTGACCAGTACAAATGATAAGGAAAATATAAGCCTTTGAAATTGGGTTCCCTGGAGATAATAGAGGATATGAAGAACAACTCCACAATGTATTGTAGGGGGGATACAAGAAAGTGTCTGACAACTTGGACAACATAAGAAATAACAACCTTGGTATTTTTAAGATAAATTAGGTTGTCAATCAAAGTACGATATAAAGTAGGATCTATTTGAGGAACACAATCATATGAAGCATACTTCACATTTAACTCAAGAGGTTTATCTACTAGTCTAGTATCAACAAGACGAGCATGCTCAAAAATGTTGGAAATGTACTTGTATTGAGATAGTAGATAGTCTCTAGGAAAGTAGTAAACTTGAATCTCCAAGAAGTAGCAAAGACTTTTCAATTCCTTCAACTCAAGTTGATTTGTTAACTGCAATTTTAAATCACCAATCCAATCAACACAAGTAAATAGAATAATCATATCATCAATGTATAAAGAAAGCAAAATACAACCATAAGATGTGGTCCTGACAAACAAATAAAAATCACGATCACTAGAGAAAAATCCAAGTGTTACAATCATAATAGTAAATTTCTCAAACCAAACTCATTAAGCTTATTTCATACCATATAAGGCCTTCTTAAACTTACACATTTCCTTATGGTTACGACAAATACACGATGCAAGTACATAAACTTTATCTTGAAGATCACTATTTATAAAAGCATTTTTTACATCCATTTGAGAGATATGAAATTGACAACAAATCTAGCTGCAATAAGATTACAAATAATAGTCCTTTTGGTTGTTGGAGAAAATTTTCTTCATTGTTCTTATCATATTGTTGAAACAATCCTTAGCAATAAACATATTTTATAATTCTCAATTAGCCCATAAGAATTAGATTTTGTGAGTGCACTATCATTTTATATATGTTTTGAATGATGTCAAAACTAGGACACTTAGTATTTGTGTACATTGGATCTTATTGTCTATGTCTAGATGTGAATTATCATAATAGGACATTTAAAATCATATTATATTAGCTATTACAAGTAATAAAAACTATGATTTTTCATGAAAAATAGGTGAATGAGTCGATACATGATTTCTATGAGTCAATACATCAAACCTATGAGTCAATACATAATGAAGAATGGTTAAAAACACAACCATTCCTTTTATAAGTCGATGCAAGTTGTGTATGGGGCGAATCAATATGAAAGTTTTTAAGCAATATAATTTTGCTCATCCTTGCCTTATATGTACCGATACAAAGGCATATATGAGTCGATACAAGCTGCGAATGAGTCGACTTAAACTGAAAGTTTTTAAGGAATTTGGTTATGCATCTCTTGTATCGATGCATAAGGCCTTATTTATTAACTCATACGAATTTGAGGTCAATACATCCTGTTTGGAGTCAATACATGCACTGACTCAATCTTTTCAAAAAACTTGTAAATTTTTACTAAAAATTTGTTTTGTTTGTTATTCTTTACACACACACATACATATAATATGCGTTCATGCATCATTTCATAAACATTGAAACCAAGAATGCAGTTAAAATTTTCTCTTCATCGTTAATCTTTTTTTTCATACATTCAAAAATTACACATGATCATTTTTGTTGATTGTCGTCTAGAATAGATTGATAAGATCTAATTTAGGATTGTTGTAATCATAATTAGGTTGAGTATTATTTGGGGGCTTCTTTGATAAAACCGGTTAGGGTTTTTCCTCCAATATTAAGGATTGATTTTGGGATTTTGTATAAGAATTCATGATGAGGATTCGGCCAAGTGAAAGCTTTGAAGAACGAGAGATTCGGTCAAAGGAGTAGGGGTAATCGAAGGATCGACTTATAAGTCTTAGGTCATTTGATCTTGCTTAAGATCAAGGGGAGAGAAGAGGTTATGATCAAAATCAAACATAAGGTTTAGGGGTTTGGATTACTACTTTTTCTCTTGTAAGCTACACTTGCAAAGGTTAATTTCACAAATCTTAATTCTATTTGGAATTAGGGGTAGACATACCTATAGTGAGGACAATTGAGGAACTGCCTAAACAAATCTTGGTGTTCTCTCTCTCTCTCTCTCTCTCTCTCTCTCTCTCTCTCTCTCTCTCTCTCTCTCTCCATTTTGATATTAAACTTAGATGCAAATTTGTTTAGCTGAAAAAGTTTGATTGTGTTGAAGTTTCTCAAACTACTTTGTTAAAACAATTGCAATCTAAATAATTGAAATTATATTTTCATACTATCAACACAAAGGGAAATAAGCTTGGTGTTTATTGCACACCAAGTGTTCGATAAATTGTTTGCACACTAAGTGTTCAATAACTTGTCTTTATCAATTTTAGTTTTCTATTTTCATTGGAAATTGATTATCATTGCGTGTTTTAGTTCAAATGTATTTTGTAAAACTGTCATACGGTGAACTGACTTGGGGTGTTTTGCTTTTTATCGCAATGTCGCGGATAGCAAGAGTCGCCACCGACTTTTCTTTTATCCAATAAGGAAAGGTGGAAAAGAACAGGAAAGACCTCAATAGATTTTGGGTTCGGGAGGTACATTATACAAAGGGAAGGTGTTAGCACCCTTTGTATCCATGGTTATCCATGGGCTCTTAATTGCTGGATCACTTATATTCTTGTCTGAAAAGTGTTCGTGAATTGTTTAAAAAATGTTTCGAAAAGAGAGTTTAACTTTGTAATGATTCTCGTATGAATGTATACAAAGTATTTATCTCGTTTGATTTTGAAAACGGTTTAGAAAAATGTGACTTGGTAATGATTCTAGTATGAATGTATACCAAGTGGTGATTTTCTAGGATTTGCAAAGTGTGAGGGGTGGGAAATGTTTTAGGTTATGATCCAGCAATTGAGAGTTATACCTTCCTAAGGTCGTTATGAACGTTTCCTATCCTTATGAGGGTAAAACTGTCCTTACTATTGAGAAGTAAGTAATTTTACCCTTTGGATGTTTAAGGGTCATCGTAGGGTCATCGATAGGTCATTGAAGGCAACAGTTGTAAGGATATCTTAGCATTCGAAGGGACGATCATCATTTAACCGCAGGCTACACCGAAGGGTCATCGAGGGACGAAATCATATATTCGAAGGCAACATCCGAGGGACTATGATTTATTTTATGATGATTTAATCGAAGGGCCATTGCTAAGTGTATCCCCACATTCGCGGGACATGACCGTAATACCGTAATATCATAAGGCAAAAGAGAGGTCCAAGATCACATATTTAAAGGCCGCATTTTAAAGTTAATTAGGTGATTATGATGAATCTCCTCATTAAAATCAATACATTAAAAATAATACATTAAAATTAATACATTAAAATTAATTATTAAAATTAATTATTAAAATTAACACATTAAAATTAATTAAGCAATTTAGGGTGAGCCTCCACAAGGGTATCCCACAAATAAAGTGGAAGACCTAACGGCGGTCTTTTTTTCTGGGACATATGAACCTTTGCAAAATTCAACAAACGGGTTAGCATACCAAATCAGGGTGCAATCGAGGATTACACCGCAAAAGAAATCACAACAGTAATAGGATCAAATAAACAATGCCTGGCTATGATAAAACATGAATGAAAAGTCATAACAGAAAAGCTGGCTACTGTCAGGT
This sequence comes from Lathyrus oleraceus, assembly GCF_024323335.1. Taxonomy (NCBI): domain Eukaryota; kingdom Viridiplantae; phylum Streptophyta; class Magnoliopsida; order Fabales; family Fabaceae; genus Lathyrus; species Lathyrus oleraceus. The sequence goes on from NC_066582.1 coordinate 114,099,146, forward strand.
TCGCGCCTGCCTCGCCTAGCGAAGGCTTAGCGAATACTCGCTGCATGCTCGCTTAGCGATGTGCTAGCGAGCGGCTGCGGATTCCGGTTTTAATAACGATATAATGGCAGCAAGCTTCACACTTTATAGCATTCATTACAGAGATTATGTGGTTAGACATTCAACGGTTCATGCATACTTAAATTCATATGTAAAACTTAAGATAGTTTCATAAATTCAATCATGATACCATGTGCAAATTAAGAACATAGGGTAGTAATAGCAATGCCAACCTGTTTGTAATCGAATGGTAACCTTGAATTGGCTGATCGGATCGAATTGAGCGGAAGTGACCTTGTCGCCGCCGGCTTTTCCTTCAGGGCTTCCTTTAGGGTTTTCCGTCTGTAAGCGCTAGGGTTTTCTTGCTAGAGTTCTCCTCTCTCCTTTTTTCGTTTTCTTTTTCATTACTGAAGTGCTGGTATTTATAATGCCCTTTTTCATGACCTAATGGGCTCAGAACGAAGCCCGAAATTTTTTGTTGTCTGTCAGCCTCGCTAGGCGAGCTGGTAGCGAACGTTTGCTTCGCTAGGCGAGCGTGTAGCGAACGTTCGCTAGGCGAGCGTGTAGCGAACGTAACGTTCGCTAAGCGAGCGTGTAGCGAACAGGCCAGTTTGGGCCATTTTCTGGATTGGGTCATTCGTGAGCTGGGCCTTTGTCCCTTTAAGATCAGTGCCATAAAATGAGTCGGAATGCCCCTGAAAAATGTCTTGAACTATTGATGGGCAAATTTTGGGGTATGACAGCTGCCCCTGTTCAATATTCTTGAACCGAGAGAGTCAGAATGGTATGTGCCGTTCGTGGTCTGGAGGTGAAAGATTATTGAACACTAGAATGCCCCAACAATTTGCGCTTGTCCATCAGTCTTGACGGAGATGGGCTTAAAGATGCCATCCAGGAAGTTTGATGAGGAGATTTCCAGATTCTGTCGTACGTTAGACGATATCTGGAGACATGGGTGTCACACCGGGTCGTACATCAGACCGTATAGTGAGTCATCCATTATGCTGTCGACTTCGCCGGGGAGTCGGAGTATGCTATATACTGCTGGGGATAAGGGATCAGAATGGATCATACACTGGACTGTATCTGAATACCAGAGTGAGCTGTTCGTTAGGCAGATGACTTTGCCGAGGATGAAAAATCAGAATGGATCGTACGCTAGATCGTCTCTGAGTTGAAGATCCAAATGGGTCTTATGATAGACTGTATTGGAGTTGCAGGATGAGCCGTCCATTAGGCTGAATCTGATGATAAAAGGGGGTAGTCGTACACTAGACTACACTTCAGAAATGTACCGTACACTAGGTAGCATCTGAGGAGACGAAGGTCCAATTGGGTCGTACATTAGACCGTATCTGAGCAGACTGAGCCGTCCATTAGGCTGAATCTGATGATAAAAAGGGGGTAGTCGTACACTAGACTACACTTCAGAAATGTACCGTACACTAGGTAGCATCGAAGGTCAAATTGGGTCGTACATTAGACCGTATCTGAGCAGAATGAGCCGTCCATTAGGCTGAATCTGATGATAAAAAAGGGGGTAGTCGTACACTAGACTACACTTCAGAAATGTACCGTACACTAGGTAGCATCTGAGGAGACGAAGGTCTAATTGGTCGTACATTAAACCGTATCGGAGCGGTTGAAGGTCTAACTTGGTCGTACATTAGACTGTATTTGAGCCGCATCCGGTCTAACTTGGTCGTACATTAGACTGTATTTGCAGAATCTGACTTGAAGGTCTAACTTGGTCGTACATTAGACTATCTTTGCAGAATCTGACTTGAGGGTCTAACTTGGTCGTACATTAGACTATCTTTGCAGAATCTGACTTGAAGGTCTAACTTGGTCGTACATTAGACTGTATCTGGGCAGAATCCGAGGACTTGACGGTCTAACTTGGTCGCACATTAGACTGTCACTGCGCAGAATCTGGTCTAACTTGGTCGTACATTAGACTGTATCTGGGCAGAATCCGAGGACTTGACGGTCTAACTTGGTCGTACATTAGACTGTCACTGAGCAGGATCTGGTCTAACTTGGTCGTACATTAGACGGTATCCGAGCAGAATCCGAGGACTTGACGGTCTAACTTGGTCGCACATTAGACTGTCACTGAGCAGAATCTGGTCTAACTTGGTCGTACATTAGACTATATCTGAGCAGAATCCGAGGACTTGACGGTCTAACTTGGTCTCACATTAGACTGTCTTTGAGTGGTTGAAGGTCAGAATGGATCGTACGCTAGATCGTATCTGAGTTGTTGAAGGTCAGAATGGATCGTACGCTAGATCGTATCTGAGTTGTTGAAGGTCAGAATGGATCGTACGCTAGATCGTATCTGAGTTGTTGAAGGTCAGAATGGATCGTACGCTAGATCGTATCTGAGTTGAAGGAGTCATATGTTGAGATGAATCAGGATGAACCGTACGCTAGGCTATATCTGATAGTATTTGTATATGCTGTATTTGCAATAAATGTCTGGGATGGGCTTATAGATGCCATCGTTAGGAGGATGTCAGAATGAATGTTGTCATGGAGTGTATCTGAAAGATGTAGTTGAATCCTGAATGTAATTGATAAGGATGTCCGTCTGAATGGACCTTTGTTTTGACTATGTCAGGAGGATAATTGACCTGAAAATAAAGTTAGCTTCATGCCATGTCATGATGCATGAGATGCAAATGTTGCATGCATGCGTATGCTGTGAAATGATGTAATGAGTGAATTATGCGTCTGGAATGAATGAGAGCATTGTATACATGTATATGTTATGAAATGATGTAATGTATATGATGCGGAACGAAAATTGTATGTAGGTATGTGATGTGAAATGATGTAATGAATGCACTATGTGTCTGAAACGTTCTTCCAGGGGACTCTACTGGGGAAATAAATCTCAGCCTTCTGGTCGGAGATATTTGTATTGATGATCCTTTCTTAGCTGAGGATACTTGATTTCTGTCTGATGGTGGAAATATCCAACAGAGCCTGGCTGGGGGTGGAAGAGATGACCCATTTGTCTAGTAACGCCAATTTCTTCTGGGGAAATAACTGGCGTTGCCGGGGAATCGAATTAGCAACGGATTCATTGGGAAGCATGGTTAGACCTTCTCCTCGATCCCGAAGTCGTGTAGTAATTGCTATTACTATTCTAGGCATGCATTTTTGGTAAACATTGATCATATTCAAATGCATAAATCAATTCAAAGTAAATCAATGGACATTTACGCAAACAAAACAGAAAAGGTAAAACAAAAGCATCTTTTTGGAAATGACATTGTATTGATTTTGAAAGAGGGCCTGTAAACAGGCAATTTGTGTACAAGGAGACAGAAATCCTAGTAAGAGGAAATCGTCAAGAAAACAAAGAGAAAGCTATGCAGAAAAGGTCTTATTGATTTTAATTCCACTACTGTCATTATGTCTTCAAGCATCTCATCTCCTGCTGTCGGATAGAAGTGATTGGCTTGTTCAGTCCTTGGAACTTGGTTGAAGCTGACTGAGAACGGGACATAGTCTTACGCTTTAATCCCTAATTTTTGCCTGGACCGCCTTTTCAGGTTTTCAGTCCACCAGGATACCCTTTTTTTTGCCCAAGCCGCCTTTTCAGGGTTTCGACTTGCCGGGTGCACCTTTTTTTATGTTTATCCCTAATTTTTGCCCGAACCTTTTTGGTTCGCCGGGATGCCCTTACTTTTGCCTAGGTACGTCGACCTAGCGGGTCTCTTTTATGCGTAGTATTTTTTACTATGTCTGCGTTCACGGGATGTGGGAAGTCTTCGCCATCCATCGTAGCAAGTATCATGGCTCCACCGGAGAATACCTTCTTAACTACAAATGGCCCTTCGTATGTGGGAGTCCATTTGCCCCTGGGATCACCTTGTGGTAGAATGATACGCTTTATTACCAAGTCGCCAATTTGATACACCTGTCTCTTGACCTTTTTGTTAAATGCTTGGGTCATGCGCTTCTGATATATCTGCCTATGACAAACAGCCGCAAGTCTCTTTTCATCAATCAGATTTATCTGATCGAGTCGAGTTTGAATCCATTCATCCTCATCTAAGCCTGCATCTTTCGCAATTCTTAGAGAGGGAATCTGAACTTCCACTGGTAAAACGACTTCCATTCCATAGACTAAAGAGAAAGGGGTTGCCCCTGTCGAAGTGCGGTAACCATGAAGAGCAAAAGGTAACATCTCCTGCCGGTCTTTGTATGTTACTGTTATATTCTTGATATTGTTAGCAGCCTCCACGGCGCCGTTCGTCTTTGGCCGGTACGGAGAAGAGTTATGGTGCTTTATTTTGAACTGCGTGTAGAGTTCAGTTTAGTACCATTATCAGTGATAACTCTCTCAGGAGACAGCAGGTTTCTCAAGTAGATATTTGATAGAATCCATCTTAGAAATCAATAAAGTGGTATGATTCAACATATACTGTCTTAGTCGGCGAGCAGCCTAAGCCAAAGCACAGTAAGCTTTCTCGAGCTATGAGTATCTTGTTTCACAGTCGGTACCTTTTGCTAAGGCAGTGTATGGCATGCTCTTTTCGACCAGACTCGTCATGTTGCCCCAGCACACCCTATTGAATTTTCTAACACGGTCAAATACATGATTAGAGGTCTTCCTTCAACTGGTAGCATTAGAATTGGAGGTTCTTGGAGATATTTCTTGATTTTGTCATTCATCATTCCATACCATCTCTTGATTTTTCTTTTTTGGTAATTTGAAGATGGGTTTGCAGGTAGCAGTCAAATGTGGGATGAATCGGGCAATGTAATTCGAGTGCCCCAAGAAACCTCTGACTTCTTTCTTGTCTATTTCAGTACCCATTGTAATTTCAATTGATTCCTCCTGCGGCTGTATGGTCTTTTCTTCTTGTAGTAACAGTCTGACAAGTTCACCAGGGACTTCACAATCTTCCTCGCTTCCATCCTCGGCTTGGTAGATCGGATTTTCAAAGTCATAATGAACAGTAGCAAAACTATTATCAACAGGATCCAGAGTGGATATGGATCGGAAAACTGTTACGTGCGTGTGTGCAAGAAAACATAGCTTGTTTTGAAAAAAATGACAGGAAAGATAAAGAGCGCAATATTTGAATGCAAAAAGTCCATTGATTTATTGAATATGAATATGCTTATGAAATGACAAAACCCTTGAAAAATTAGCTATTATGCCCCGGGTATAGACACAATGCTTTGAAACATAAAAATAGCAATAACAATTACTCCTGACTAAAGGAAATCGGGATAGTGTCTTCAGCCTTCCAATTATTGGGTCCGTCACCAATTGTTGGGAAAATCCAGCTATCCAAGTCATAATCGTTATCAGTATCTTCCACAGCATTGACAGTCTCGTCATGATTAGGCAGAGGGGCAGTGATGCCATTAGGAGTCTCCGGAGGATCAAAGATAGTCGCCTGTATCTTCCTACTTCGAATGTCACTTTCAACATGTTCACCTGTTAATATAAGTTCAGTGAAACCCAATGAGGAACTCCTCAATAGATGGCTGTAGAATGGGCCAGTCAGTGTGCTCATGAACATGTCCACTAATTCTCGATCAGTCATAGGGGGTTTGACTCTGCCAGCCAAATCTCTCCACTTTTGAGCATATTCTTTGAAACTTTCTTTAGATCCCATAGTCATATTCTGCAACTGTAGCCGAGTAGGCGCTAGTTCAGAATTATACTGGTACTGTTTATAGAAAGCAGTTGCTAAATCAGTCCATGTGTGGATGTCAGAGCTCTCGAGCTGATAATACCACTCCAATTGTGTGCCAGACAGACTCTCTTGGAAGAAATGGATCCAGAGCTTCTTATTAGTGGTATCCGGCTGAATCTTTCTCACGTAAGCTCTTAGATGCATCTGAGGACAAGATGCCCCATCATACTGAGTGAAAGCGGGGACCTTGAATTTGCGAGGAATGATCACATCGGAGACTAGACCCAAACTTTCAAAATCCAGACCGGGCGCCTTCTGACCTTCCATAGCTAGCATGCGTTCTTCCAGCAACTTGTACTTGCCATCTTTTGGAGAGTACTGTTCATTCTCGTAATCTTCATCGTCATCCTCAGGGTTGAAAGGATCAGCATTCTCATCTTCTGAATCTGTCTCTGTTTCCTCTTCTTGATCCTTCGGAATTCTGATTTTGATTCCCGCAGCCTGTCCTTTAAGCCTTCTTCCCGGGTTAATGTAACTCACAGCTTTCTTGTCTTTCTTTTTCTCGAGCAAGAGAGCTTTCAGTTCCTCCTGCCCCCTGGATAAGTTCAAGATCATCTCCTGGAGTTGAGCATTCTGAGCATGGAGATCCTTGACAGTTTGTTCGAGGTCCATTTTTCTGTGTGGAGGAAAATCGTGAGAACACTGATCCCTTTAGAGTACCTGTTATGCTATGTTATGCTATGCAATGCATGAAATGTTTTCAAGGACTTTTGGAATTTAACTTTGCATAAACTACCAAAAAAGGAAACTCTTTTTTTTTTTTTTTTTTTTTTTTTTTTTTTTTTGTTTACGAACTAGAGAAAAGTTAAATCCCTAAGTCCTCGAAATGGTTAGTACAATGCCATGATGTTATGATGATGTTATGTATGTTATGATGTTATGTATGTTATGTAAATAACAAGCACAAGCAATTCACACAACCATCATTCCTAGGTTTTAAAGCTTGCATGAGTTCCATAGGTAAGTACCCTCCCCACTGAAGTTTAGTTGGTTCAACCTATCCTAGAATAGTAACCGGGTTCTAAAAGGATCTCCAATCATTGACCTTCCTTCAAGTCCACTTCAGTGCAACACCGAGTGGTTGACCGAAGCTTCCCTAAAGTCCAATCTCAAAGAGTGTAGTATCGAGTCTCAACCAACCCCAGTCGGAACCGAAGTCAGTTATCTCACTACTTTCTAATGACTAGGATGAGTCAATTAGGGTTCTAAAGGTCTGGTTAATGCTTTGATGACACCACGCAGATGCCAAATTTTTCCTCAAGTAAACATGAGGAACATCAGGACATCCAAAGTGTCACATTAACCGTAGCCATCATTTTAACCATTCCAGTATATGCCGGATAGTCGCGATGATCTATTGCTACTTACCTAAGGTACACTAGATCCGGGTGTAGGATTTTTCACTCAAGAATACCCAAGCAATCCCTTAAAAGTAAATCAGACAATTTTAAATAAGTGATCTTGTTTTTAAGGTAACCTCTCTTTTTAAAGATTCCCCAGCAGAGTCGCCAGTTCTGTCATACGGTGAACTGACTTGGGGTGTTTTGCTTTTTATCGCAATGTCGCGGATAGCAAGAGTCGCCACCGACTTTTCTTTTATCCAATAAGGAAAGGTGGAAAAGAACAGGTAAGACCTCAATAGATTTTGGGTTCGGGAGGTACATTATACAAAGGGAAGGTGTTAGCACCCTTTGTATCCATGGTTATCCATGGGCTCTTAATTGCTGGATCACTTATATTCTTGTCTGAAAAGTGTTCGTGAATTGTTTAAAAAATGTTTCGAAAAGAGAGTTTAACTTTGTAATGATTTTCGTATGAATGTATACAAAGTATTTATCTCGTTTGATTTTGAAAACGGTTTAGAAAAATGTGACTTGGTAATGATTCTAGTATGAATGTATACCAAGTGGTGATTTTCTAGGATTTGCAAAGTGTGAGGGGTGGGAAATGTTTTAGGTTATGATCCAGCAATTGAGAGTTATACCTTCCTAAGGTCGTTATGAACGTTTCCTATCCTTATGAGGGTAAAACTGTCCTTACTATTGAGAAGTAAGTAATTTTACCCTTTGGATGTTTAAGGGTCATCGTAGGGTCATCGATAGGTCATTGAAGGCAACAGTTGTAAGGATATCTTAGCATTCGAAGGGACGATCATCATTTAACCGCAGGCTACACCGAAGGGTCATCGAGGGACGAAATCATATATTCGAAGACAACATCCGAGGGACTATGATTTATTTTATGATGATTTAATCGAAGGGCCATTGCTAAGTGTATCCCCACATTCGCGGGACATGACCGTAATACCGTAATATCATAAGGCAAAAGAGAGGTCCAAGATCACATATTTAAAGGCCGCATTTTAAAGTAAATTAGGTGATTATGATGAATCTCCTCATTAAAATCAATACATTAAAAATAATACATTAAAATTAATACATTAAAATTAATTATTAAAATTAATTATTAAAATTAACACATTAAAATTAATTAAGCAATTTAGGGTGAGCCTCCACAAGGGTATCCCACAAATAAAGTGGAAGACCTAACGGCGGTCTTTTTTTCTGGGACATATGAACCTTTGCAAAATTCAACAAACGGGTTAGCATACCAAATCAGGGTGCAATCGAGGATTACACCGCAAAAGAAATCACAACAATAATAGGATCAAATAAACAATGCCTGGCTATGATAAAACATGAATGAAAAGTCATAACAGAAAAGCTGGCTACTGTCAGGTTCGCGCCTGCCTCGCCTAGCGAAGGCTTAGCGAATACTCGCTGCATGCTCGCTTAGCGATGTGCTAGCGAGCGGCTGCGGATTCCGGTTTTAATAACGATATAATGGCAGCAAGCTTCACACTTTATAGCATTCATTACAGAGATTATGTGGTTAGACATTCAACGGTTCATGCATACTTAAATTCATATGTAAAACTTAAGATAGTTTCATAAATTCAATCATGATACCATGTGCAAATTAAGAACATAGGGTAGTAATAGCAATGCCAACCTGTTTGTAATCGAATGGTAACCTTGAATTGGCTGATCGGATCGAATTGAGCGGAAGTGACCTTGTCGCCGCCGACTTTTCCTTCAGGGCTTCCTTTAGGGTTTTCCGTCTGTAAGCGCTAGGGTTTTCTTGCTAGAGTTCTCCTCTCTCCTTTTTTCGTTTTCTTTTTCATTACTGAAGTGCTGGTATTTATAATGCCATTTTTCATGACCTAATGGGCTCAGAACGAAGCCCGAAATTTTTTGTTGTCTGTCAGCCTCGCTAGGCGAGCTGGTAGCGAACGTTTGCTTCGTTAGGCGAGCGTGTAGCGAACGTTCGCTTGGCGAGCGTGTAGCGAACGTAACGTTCGCTAAGCGAGCGTGTAGCGAACAGGCCAGTTTGGGCCATTTTCTGGATTGGGCCATTCGTGAGCTGGGCCTTTGTCCCTTTAAGATCAGTGCCATAAAATGAGTCGGAATGCCCCTGAAAAATGTCTTGAACTATTGATGGGCAAATTTTGAGGTATGACAAAAACATATTGATTCACTTTATCATCATTAGTATATGTTTCATTACGGTCTTAATGCATATCATATTCTTCCGATAACGGTTCGGGATAGACGAGTGTCGATCCGGAATTGCTTCCATTTGCCATATTAAATATTTTCAAAACATAATTTTTAATTATAGAATTTTTTTTATTGTGATCTATTCACCCCCCTAGGTCGTTGTCTTCGTCTAACAAGTGGTATCACGAGCACCAATTTATCTCGTGCTTCAAATTCGCTTATTATAGTATGGCTTTCAAACCTAAAAGGGTGTATAATAAAGTGTTTGTTTTTAATGGTGAGAAATATGGTTATTGGAAGGATTGTATGCATATCTGTATCAATTCTATTGATAGGTATGTATGGAACACCTTCCAAAATGCTCCATTTAAAATTACTATGACCAATGTGGATGGTGTTATTATATCTAAACCGAAAGCACAAAGCAAGGAATATTCTAATCTTCGCTTTAGGAGTTGATGAATATTACTGTGTTTCTCATTACGAAACTGCTAAAGCTATGTGAGAATCATTACAAGTTGTCCATGGGGGTAAAAATGAGGGCAAACAAGATATAATAAATACTTTAAACCAAGAGTTTGAGCTCTTTCATACGAAGCATGGTGAAACCATTGCCGATATGCAAAATAGGTTCAGTCATCTTATAAATCATTTGAATGCACTTGGTAAAACGGTTTCCAATGAAATTGCTACTAACAAAATTTTGAGATGTCTTAATTGGGAATGTCAACCTAAGGCCACCACCATCAAGGAAGCTAACAACCTATTGACATTAGACATTAGTACTTTGCTTAGAAAGCTTGAAGAACATGAGCAAGATCTCATTTGTTTAGAGAAGAATGAGAATAAGATTTAGAAATAAAAGAACAAGGACAATTGGGTGGAAATGAGGTCAAATGCTCTTGTGGATTCTAGTTCTAAGTCCTCAACAAAAGATCATGGTAAAAGTGGAACTAGTGATAATGAGAAGTCGGATGATGAAGAAATGGGGTTGTTTGTTAAACAATACCATAAATATATTAAGATAAATAGAGTAAAGAACTCTGACAAAAATCTCATTAACTTTAGAAGACAAGTTAACTCCTCAAAGCAAGATGAGAATAAGAAAGGAAAGTCCAAAGGTTCATGTTTAAATTATGGTAAATCCAGACATTACGAGCTGGATTTCCATAACTTAAGAAGGATAAAAGTAAGGGTCAATACAAGAAGTCTAGCAAGCCTAGAAGAGCATACATAACTTGGGAAAGTGATAGTGAATCCTCAAGTGAAGGTAGTTCAAGTGAAAGTGATGAAGCGAATTTTTTTTGTCTCATGGCCCATCATCATAAGAAAAAAAATGTAAGTCACTCTAAATATGAACCTATTGATGTTATGTCTTATTCTGAATTACAAACCGCTTTTGAAAATCTATATGGCGAAACAGTAGACACTTTTAAAATATTGGCTTCAAATAAAATATTTTGTCATACTTAGAAGCCAAAGTTTTAGGATCAGAAAAACAAATTGAAGCTCTTAAGAAAACCATGTTAGATGCTTCAAAAGGTGATGTTGAGGAAGAGAAATATTCTTGGTTTTGTTGTGATACTTGTCATATTTTGCAAAAAGAGGTTATTACTCTAAAATCCAAATTAAACAAGGCCTTAGAACCAAAGGTCACCTTCGTTATTAACCCTTCAAAATTCAAGAGATTTTTATATGTGTCGTATAAGAAGTACAATTTTGTGGTATGTAAATCTAATGGCAAAAGTCATTCACATCATCATTTGACTTGTCACTATCATTGTAAGAAAGGCCATATCATTACTATATAAGTTTAAGATATGTTTTGTCCCTACCACTCTTGTTTGATATTGTAGCTTGAATGTCTTGGATCCATGGAAAGAATGTGGTTTCTTGATAGTGGTTTCTCAAGGCATATGATGGGTGAAATTTCCTTATTCATTGACTTCAGGCCAAAGAAGAATGGTTTTGTGATCTACATATATAACAACAAGGGTGTAATACTTGGCAAAGGTAGTGTAGGTTGTAACACCCTTCTAAAATACCCCAAATGTTTAATAATAAAACAACAACAATTAAATCATACATATCAGAGTAATCATGCATCTCAAGGGTGTCACATAACAACTTCTTCACAAAAGTCAATATAAAATCAGTCATGCTCAATTTTATTCAACATAAAACTTCTTTAACAATACGCAGCGGATAAAATATTTCAACATCTGTAATTCATCAAAATTAACATTTATTCAACAATTCAAACATCCCGTCCCGATGTTACATCTATCAGAGCATGACCCTCTAACCACACTAGACTTCAAGCACTAGCTTCTATTCGACTCACTGCTCGTTACCTGAAAAATATAGCTGTAAGGGTGAGTTCCTCAATCGATATAACAAACATTATAATTTATCATGTTATGTTAAGTAATTCTACACGTTAATCACCCTAATTATATCATGCATTAGGCAACGGCACAGTCAACTCAATTATCATATTCAAACACAATGTAAAGGCAACTCAATAACAACATAAAATGCAACTCAATGAGACTCGACTCTTCATGCATGTGGTACCATTTGGAGCAAAACTCCCAACTTAAAATCATTGCCAGTTTAGTGGGCATCAAGGCATAAGCCTTCAACTTTCAACTTAAAATTTTGCCAATCCAGGCCAACGTGGTGTGAGCAACAGCCCCATATTTTTGCCAATCCAGGCCAACGTGGTGTGAGCAAAAGCCCCATAATCTTGCCAATCCAGGCCAACGTGGTGTGAGCAAAAGCCCCATAATCTTGCCAATCCAGGCCAACGTGGTGTGAGACGAAGCTCCGACTTAATGCATATGGATGTATATGACACGTACAACTTGAAACTTTAACAACATAATAGCAACAGCAACACAACAGCTTTTCAACTAAAACAACTTAAATCAACGTTGGCTCATCAGCCTACAACTCAGTATTTTTCAACAAAGCAACTTAAAATTTAACTTTTCAACATAATTGCATCAACATTTCACAACACAAACCCAACAATTTTTTATTCATCAATTTAACTGCAATAAGGCAACTACCTATTGCATTTACAACATAAAAAATCAACTATTTTCCACACTGCAACAGTGTTATCAAGTTTCACTGCTGACAAAAAAACCATCATGCACGTCTACGAACAAAATTGAAGGCTTTGAGTCGACCGTAGGGGTCAGCTCAAAGTTCGCGGTTGGCGCAAAGGCTCTGCTCAACTGGAGGGAGTCGGCGCAAAGACCCCTTGCGTCGACGCATGGGGTCGACGCTTAACTCACGGGTCGGCGCCAAAATGCCTTGCGTCGACGCATGCAGTCGGCGCATGCCCCACGGGTCAGCGCACGCCGACCCTATGGTCGACCGCTCGCGCGCAGACTCAGATTTTTCTGAGTTATTCCAAGTTCCGTCCGCTTCACGCAGATCGGGTTTTCCGGCCGCTTCCGCATCTAAAACCCCTTCTAAGAAAACCTAATTTGTCTTTAATTTAGTAGTGCCGAATCAAGTTTTTAATTGTGATCCGTGCTATAGTCTAACATTTACGACTCACACAACTATCAATTCAATTTGCAGTTTTTAACACGGTTTATCCAACGTCAATTTCAGCATATACAGTCCCAATTAGGGTTAAATCAACGGCTTATCACTACCCATGACATGTTAATCTATAATACCCATTAACCGACGATAAACCCCCCTTACCTGAGTTAATCCGGCAATTCTCTAAGCTTTAGCTTTTCCGTTCCTCAACCGTGCTTTTCGGCTCTTTGCCCTTTTTCCTCTTCTCTGCAGCTTCTCTGAGTTTCACGTGAAATTTCTTTGTTAAGAATGAAACCCTTTTCTTTATTCCCACTTATATATATATTCCAATTATTATTATTCCAAAATAATAATAATAATAATAATAATAATAATAATCCAATAATCCAATTTATTTAATTAAATTAATAATTATATTATCAACTTAATTAAATAATTCTTTTTTTTTTCTTTATTTGGGGTGTTACAACTCTCCCCCACTAAAAGAGTTTTCGTCCTCGAAAACATACCTCAAGCAAATAACTCTGGATAGGACTCTTTCATCTGACTCTCCAGCTCCCAAGTCACATTGCCACCTGCTGGTCCTCCCCAAGCTACCTTCACTAAGGCAATCTCTTTACCCCGCAACTGCTTCAACTCTCGATCCTCAATCCTCATAGGCGATGTTTCAACAGTCAGGTTATCTCTCACCTGTACATCATCTACTTGGATCACATGCGACGGATCATGAATATACCTCCTCAACTGAGACACATGAAAAACCTCATGCAAATTCGCAAGTGACGGCGGTAAAGCGATACGATAGGCTACTTCTCCTATCCTCTCCAAAATCTGATAAGGACCAATAAATCGCGGTGTCAACTTCTTCGACTTCAAAGCTCGACCAACACCAGTTATCGGAGTGACACGAAGAAACACATGATCCCCCTCTTGGAACTCAAGTGACTTCCTCCTCTTATCATGATAACTCTTCTGACGACTCTGAGCAATTCTCATCTTCTCCTGAATCATCTTAATCTTTTCCGTAGTTTGTTGAATAATCTCCGGTCCCATCACAGCACTCTCACCGGACTCATACCAACATAACGGTGTCCGACATCTCCTACCATACAAAGCTTCAAACGGTGCCATACCAATACTCGAATGAAAACTATTGTTGTAGGTAAACTCAATCAAAGGCAAATAACAATCCCAAGCACCTCCCTTTTCCAAAACACAAGCTCTCAAAAGATCCTCTAATGACTGAATCGTCCTCTCAGTCTGACCATCAGTCTGCGGATGATATGCAGAACTCAATCTCAACTTAGTTCCCAAAGCCTTCTGCAAACCTTCCCAGAATTTCGATGTAAACCTAGGATCTCTGTCCGAAACAATACTCGACGGAATACCATGCAGACTTACAATCTTCTCAATATACAACTCAGCCAATTTCTCTAACGGATAATCCATTCTGATCAGAATGAAATGAGCCGACTTCGTCAATCTATCAACAATCACCCAAATAGCCTCAAAATTCTTACTTGTTCTCGGTAAACCAGAAACAAAGTCCATACTGATACTATCCCACTTCCACTCTGGAATAGCCAACGGTTGCATTAGCCCAGACGGCTTCTGATGCTCAATCTTCGACTTCTGACAAGTCAAACAGGAATACACAAAACTTGCAATTTCTCTTTTCATTCCCGGCCACCAAAATAACCTTTTCAAATCATGATACATCTTCGTAGCTCCAGGGTGAATACTCAACCCACTACGATGTCCTTCCTCAAGAATACTCTTCTTAAGTTCTGTAACATCCGGAACACACACCCGACTACCAAATTTCAAAATACCAGTCTCATCAATTCTGAATTCGCCACCTTGACCTTGACTCACTAGAGTCAACTTATCAACCAAAAGCACATCCGATTTCTGACCCTCTCTGATCTCATCTAGAATACCACTTGTTAACTTCAACATTCCCAATTTAACACTATTGTGAGTACTCTCACACACCAAACTCAAATCTCTAAACTGTTCAATTAAATCCAACTCCTTAACCATTAGCATAGATATATGCAATGATTTCCGACTCAACGCATCAGCCACTACATTTGCTTTACCCGAATGGTAATTCAAACCAAAGTCATAATCCTTCAGAAACTCTAACCATCTCCTCTGTCTCATATTCAGCTCTTTCTGATCAAACAAATACTTTAAACTTTTGTGGTCACTGAAAACCTCAAATCTTGACCCGTACAAGTAATGTCTCCATAACTTCAGAACAAACACCACAGCCGCCAACTCTAAATCGTGCGTCGGATAATTCCTCTCATGAATCCTCAGCTGTCTTGAAGCATAAGCTATAACCTGCTTATTCTGCATCAACACGCCACCCAAACCCAACAATGAAGCATCACAGTAAACTTCAAATGGTTCCGACGAACTCGGTAATGTCAGAATAGGAGCAGTAGTTAACCTTCTCTTTAACTCTTGGAAACCTTCTTCACATTTTGAGTCCCAAACAAATGTTTGCCCCTTTCTAGTCAACATCGTCAACGGTAACGCCAACTTAGAAAACCCTTCAATGAACTTCCTATAATAACCAGCCAAACCAAGAAAACTTCGAATCTCAGCAACAGACTTCGGGCTTCCCACTTAGATACCGCTTCTATCTTAGAAGGATCAACAGCAACACCACCTCTTGAAATCACATGACCAAGAAAACTTACCTCTTCTAACCAAAATTCACACTTGGACAATTTAGCAAATAATTTCTTTTCTCGTAGAACTTCCAAAACCACTCTCAAATGCTCAGCATGCTCTTCTTCCGATTTCGAATACACCAAAATATCATCAATAAATACCACAACAAACTTGTCTAGGTATGGATGGAAAATCCTATTCATATACTCCATAAATACTCCAGGTGCATTAGTCACACCAAAAGGCATTACAGAATACTCATAATGTCCATACCTTGTCCTGAAAGCAGTCTTCTGAATATCCTCAGTCTTCACACGTATCTGATGATACCCAGATCTCAAATCTATCTTGCTGAACACACTTGCACCAACCAACTGATCCATCAAATCATCAATCCTCGGCAAAGGATACCGATTCTTGATCGTCACTTTATTCAGTTGCCTGTAGTCCACACACAACCTCATAGTACCTTCTTTCTTCTTAACCAATAGCACTGGCGCACCCCACGGTGACACACTCGGACGAATAAATTTCTTATCCAACAGATCTTCCAACTGACTCTTCAATTCAGTTAACTCAACAGCAGACATACGGTACGGAGCCATCGATATCGGTCTAGTACCAGGTACCAAATCAATCGAGAACTCCACTTCGCGTTCTGGTGGTAATTCATTCACCTCTTCAGGAAACACATCAGGAAAATCACGCACCACGGCTAGATCACAAATCACCATCTTATCCTTGGCCTCCAAAGTTGCTAACAGCATAAACAACTCTGCCCCATCAGCTACTTCTTCATTCACCTGCCTTGCTGATAGAAACAAACTCTTTCCTTCCTCAATCTCAGGAAAGACTACCGTCTTATCAAAACAATTGATAGAAACTCGGTTAAACACCAACCAGTTCATACCCAGAATAACATCAATCTGCACTAGTGGAAGACACACTAGGTCCATCCCAAAGTCTCTACCAAAAATACTCAAAGGACAATTTAAACAAACCGAAGTAGTAGTCACTGAACCCTTCGCAGGAGTATCAATTACCATACTTCCAAACATCTCAGATACCTCTAACTTAAGTTTCACAGCACAACCCAAAGATATAAAGGAATGAGTCGCACCTGTGTCAATAATAGCTACAAGAGGAAAGCCATTAATATAACACGTACCTCGGATCAAACGATCATCTGCAGAAGTCTCAGAACCCGATAAAGCAAAGACCTTGCCTCCTGACTGATTCCCTTTCTTCGGCTTCCGACACTGACTTCCAATATGCCCTTCTTCGCCACAATTAAAACAAATCACTTCCTTGTGCTTGCAATCAGCTATTGCATGCCCAGTCTTACCACAGCGAAAACACCTCTTCACTTCAGCAGTACATACATTACTCTTATGACCAGCCTGGCCACATTTGAAGCAAACTACACCAGTAGGAGCACCTCCCCTACTAGTCCTCTGAGCTGGAGCAGCTACTTGTTTCCCTTTTCCAGCTGGAACATCATACGGCTTGCCACGGTTTTGATGTTGCTTGCCTCTGCGATCACTGACAATCTTGTAATGAGCATTATTGTCCTCTTCAAATATCCTGCAGCTATCAACCAACTCAGTAAAAATGCGTATCTTCTGATACCCAACAGCCTTCTTAATTTCAGAGCGCAATCCATTTTCAAACTTGATGCACTTTGAAAATTCAGCACCAGCACCAGTGTAATGAGGATAAAATTTGGACAACTCCACAAATTTCGCAGCATAATCCGTGACAGACATGTTTCCTTGCTTCAGCTCAAGGAATTCAATCTCCTTCTTACCACGGACATCCTCTGGATAATACTTCCTCAGAAATTCCCTACGGAATACATCCCAAGTAACGACTTCACCTGCCGCGGTCAACCTCTCGTGAGTCTCTAGCCACCAGTCATCAGCTTCGACTGCTAGCATGTGAGTACCATACCGAACCTTCTGAGCTGGAGTACAATCCATAACACGGAAGATTCTCTCAATCTCTTTCAACCATCCCAAGGCTGCATCTGGATCATGCTTTCCTTTAAACACCGGCGGGTTCTCTCTCTGAAAAGTCGCCAAGCTACGTGATCCAGCATCCCCACCAGCATTTGGCAAGTTCTGCACAGCTTGTGCCATTGCTTGCATTGCGGCAGCCATTGCAGCGTTATTCCTTCCAGCCATTTCAACTTATCAATACAACACAACTTAAAGTTAGATTGGTAACAATACACAATTGTTAGACAAAACGACACGACAACTGGCCGGACGGACCGACCTGCTCTGATACCACTAATGTAACACCCTTCTAAAATACCCCAAATGTTTAATAATAAAACAACAACAATTAAATCATACATATCAGAGTAATCATGCATCTCAAGGGTGTCACATAACAACTTCTTCACAAAAGTCAATATAAAATCAGTCATGCTCAATTTTATTCAACATAAAACTTCTTTAACAATACGCAGCGGATAAATATTTCAACATCTGTAATTCATCAAAATTAACATTTATTCAACAATTCAAACATCCCGTCCCGATGTTACATCTATCAGAGCATGACCCTCTAACCACACTAGACTTCAAGCACTAGCTTCTATTCGACTCACTGCTCGTTACCTGAAAAATATAGCTGTAAGGGTGAGTTCCTCAATCGATATAACAAACATTATAATTTATCATGTTATGTTAAGTAATTCTACACGTTAATCACCCTAATTATATCATGCATTAGGCAACGGCACAGTCAACTCAATTATCATATTCAAACACAACGTAAAGGCAACTCAATAACAACATAAAATGCAACTCAATGAGACTCGACTCTTCATGCATGTGGTACCATTTGGAGCAAAACTCCCAACTTAAAATCATTGCCAGTTTAGTGGGCATCAAGGCATAAGCCTTCAACTTTCAACTTAAAATTTTGCCAATCCAGGCCAACGTGGTGTGAGCAACAGCCCCATATTTTTGCCAATCCAGGCCAACGTGGTGTGAGCAAAAGCCCCATAATCTTGCCAATCCAGGCCAACGTGGTGTGAGCAAAAGCCCCATAATCTTGCCAATCCAGGCCAACGTGGTGTGAGACGAAGCTCCGACTTAATGCATATGGATGTATATGACACGTACAACTTGAAACTTTAACAACATAATAGCAACAGCAACACAACAGCTTTTCAACTAAAACAACTTAAATCAACGTTGGCTCATCAGCCTACAACTCAGTATTTTTCAACAAAGCAACTTAAAATTTAACTTTTCAACATAATTGCATCAACATTTCACAACACAAACCCAACATTTTTTATTCATCAATTTAACTGCAATAAGGCAACTACCTATTGCATTTACAACATAAAAAATCAACTATTTTCCACACTGCAACAGTGTTATCAAGTTTCGCTGCTGACAAAAAAACCATCATGCACGTCTACGAACAAAATTGAAGGCTTTGAGTCGACCGTAGGGGTCAGCTCAAAGTTCGCGGTTGGCGCAAAGGCTCTGCTCAACTGGAGGGAGTCGGCGCAAAGACCCCTTGCGTCGACGCATGGGGTCGACGCTTAACTCACGGGTCGGCGCCAAAATGCCTTGCGTCGACGCATGCAGTCGGCGCATGCCCCACGGGTCAGCGCACGCCGACCCTATGGTCGACCGCTCGCGCGCAGACTCAGATTTTTCTGAGTTATTCCAAGTTCCGTCCGCTTCACGCAGATCGGGTTTTCCGGCCGCTTCCGCATCTAAACCCCTTCTAAGAAAACCTAATTTGTCTTTAATTTAGTAGTGCCGAATCAAGTTTTTAATTGTGATCCGTGCTATAGTCTAACATTTACGACTCACACAACTATCAATTCAATTTGCAGTTTTTAACACGGTTTATCCAACGTCAATTTCAGCATATACAGTCCCAATTAGGGTTAAATCAACGGCTTATCACTACCCATGACATGTTAATCTATAATACCCATTAACCGACGATAAACCCCCCTTACCTGAGTTAATCCGGCAATTCTCTAAGCTTTAGCTTTTCCGTTCCTCAACCGTGCTTTTCGGCTCTTTGCCCTTTTTCCTCTTCTCTGCAGCTTCTCTGAGTTTCACGTGAAATTTCTTTGTTAAGAATGAAACCCTTTTCTTTATTCCCACTTATATATATATTCCAATTATTATTATTCCAAAATAATAATAATAATAATAATAATAATAATAATAATAATCCAATAATCCAATTTATTTAATTAAATTAATAATTATATTATCAACTTAATTAAATAATTCTTTTTTTTTTCTTTATTTGGGGTGTTACATAGGTATCCCTCTTCTACTACTATCTTTGACATAATACTTGTTAAAGGTCTTAAACATGATTTGCTTATCATTAGTCAACTATGCGACAAAGGTTATAAAATAACTTTTACAAATACTTGTTTCATAATTTAACACAATGACAAGAAAGATTATTAGTTTAAGGGCTTGAGGTTTAACAACATCTATATGCTTAACTTGAATGACATATCATTAACAAGTACTAAGTGTTTAGTAACCATGAGTGAAGACTCTTGGTTATGGCATAGACACTTAGCACATGTTAAATTTGATCTACTCAATAAAGTTGTCTCACAAGATCTAGATATCGTTCTACCGAAAATTAAATTTTCAAAAGACCACATATGCGATGCATGCCAAATATGAAAGCAAACAAAGGTCTCTTTTAAATCCAAAAATATTGTTTCAACTTCTAGACCTTTTGAGCTTATCCATATGGATCTTTTTGGTCCTTCTAGGACAAAAAGCTTAGGTGAAAATTACTATGGTTTTGTTATAGTAGACGATTACTCTAGATTTTGTTGGACTATCTTTTTGTGTAGTAAATATGAGACTTTTTCAGCTTTCACATCTTTTGCAAAGTTATCCCAAAATAAACTAAGTTAAAACATAGTTTCTATTCGAAGCGATCATGGATGTGAATTTGAAAACCACCTCTTTGAATATTATTTTGATAAACATGGTATTTAACATAATTTCCCACTCCAATAACTTCATAACAAAATGGTGTTGTGGAGCACAAAAACATAATTTTAGAGGAGTTGGCAAGAACTATGATTAATGGGAGTAGTCTACAAAAATATTTTTGCGCGGATGATATTAGCACGACATGTTATGTTTTAAATAGGATGCTTATTTGTCCTATTTTGAAGAAAACACCTTATGAACTCTTAAAAGGTTGAAAGCCAAACTTATCACATCTTCGTGTCTTTTGATGCAAGTGTTTTGTCTTAAATAATGGTAAGGATAACTTTGGAAAGTTTAATACAAAAGTTGATGAAGGTATCTTTCTTGGATACTCTCAGTCTAGCAAGTCTTATAAAATGTATAATAAAAGGTTACTTACTGTTGAAGAGTTTGTGCATGTCACTTTTGATGAATCTTATCCTATAAATATTGGGAAAGGTATTTATTTTCATGATGCATGTGTATCTTCAGAAGACATACTCAAAGACACCGAAAAAGGAATTTACCAACCTGAAGCGGTGAAACCTGAGGAAGAGGAGGAGGAGGAAAATGACAATTCTTAAAATGAGAAGGACGAGAGTTCAACTAAAGTGGATGATATTCCTTTGGCTTGAAGGTCTTACAAAGATCATCCAATCGACAACATTCTTAGAGACATCATCAAAGGCATGATAACACGCTCTAAGCTAAGTAATTTTTGTTATCACTTTGCATTTGTTTCACAAGTTGAACCTAAAAACACAAAAGATGCATTTATTGATGAGAATTGGTTTATGGCCATGCAAGTTGAGTTAAATTAGTTTAAAAGAAATGATGTGTGAGACCTTGTCTCACCTCCGCGAGATCATCAAATCATTGACACTTAGTGGGTTTTTAGAAATAAACTAGACAAAAACATAGTGATAACTAGGAACAAAGCCCGACTAGTGGCTCAAGGATATAACCAAGAGGAGGGCATATATTATGAGGAAACTTATGCTCTAGTTGCCTGCCTTGAGGCTATACGTATTTTAATAGCATATGCATGTTCTAAAGACTTCAAATTATTTCAAATGGACATGAAAAGTACTTTCCTTAATGGATATATAAGTGAGGAAGTGTATGTTTCACAACTTCCCGATTTTGAAAATCATGAGTATCCTAATCATGCTTTTAAACTAAAACGAGCTTTGTATGGTCTCGAACAAACCCATAGAGCTTGGTATGAGCGGCTTAGTAAGTTCTTACTTGATTAAGGATACTCTAGAGGGAAGGTAGATACAACACTTTTCATTAAGTGTCAAGGAAAACATTCTCTTCTAGTTCAAATTTATGTTGATGATATTATATTTGGTTCTACTAACATACAACTTGTCAAAGAGTTTTCTAAGCTTATGCCGGGAGAGCTTGATATAAGTCTAATGGGGGATTTGAATTACTTTCTCGGACTTCAAATCAAGCAGCTTAAAGAAGGGACATTTGTGTGTCACACTAAGTATTGCCAAGAGTTGTTTAAAAGCTCCGGGATGGTAGATGCAAAGTCAATTTACACTCTAATGCCTACAAATGAAAATTTGGACATAGATGAAAATGGTAAGGATGTTAACGTTAAAAGGTATATAGGTATGATTGGATCACTCTTATATGTTACTGCATCTAGGTCGAACATTATGTTTAGTGTAGGCATGTGCGCTCGATATCAATCTGCTCCTAAGGAATCACATTTAAAAGTTGTAAAGTGCATCCTTAGATACCTTCATGGTACTTCTAAGTATACGCGTTGGTTTTCCAAGGGTAGCGATTGTAGTCTGGTTGGTTACTCCGATTCCGATTTTGCCAATTGCAAATCGGATAGGAAGAGTACTAGTGAAATTTTCCACATCTTTTCTAACTCCTTAGTTAGTTGGCATAGAAAGAAGCAATTCTCCGTTGCTTTGTCAACTTTCGAGGTAGAATACGTGGCTGTTGGTAGTTGTTGGGCTCAAATTTTGTGGCTCAAACAACAACTAATTGACTTCGATATTAAACTTCAATGTATTCCGATAATGTGTGATAATACTAGTGCGATCAATCTAAACAAAAATACAGTGCTATATTCTCGTAGTAAACATATTGAGATGCCTCACCATTTCCTACGAGACCATGTTGAAAAATGCGATGTCGTTTTTGAGCATGTTGATAGTAAAAATTAACTTGCCGATATTTTTATAAAATTTCATGCGACTTAATCGTTTTTCAATATTCGTCGGGAATTGGGGATTCTCGATATCTCAAATCAATGCTAATATTTGTTGTTGCATGCACTTATTATATTTGCTTTTAACCTTCTTTTGAAAGTTTTAGTTCATTTGAGTGCATCCTCTGTCTATCATCTTACGAGTTAATGTCGTTCTCAAATTATTTCTTTGTTCTTAAGTTTTTATGTAATATATTGCTTATCGGTGACTCGTTTACTTGATTACATGTTTATGATCCAATATTGTGGAATATATTTTAATGTATGGTAAAATTTCATGGTTGTTCACTTCCAAAAGTTTCATTAATTACCCTTGGGTGTTCTCAATCTATATGTTTATAGTGACATCATGTTTGATCTTTTCATCATATATATTTTGTGTCATAAATTCCTCACATTTGAAGTATTTGAATGATATTTGTGTTGGAACATGTTGTTTAATTATTTCACATGAAAAATGTCATTGTTTTCATGAATTCTACTAAGTCCACAATGTATGCCTTGACTGGATTCATCTTAGGTCTAGAAAATGTATTCATTTTTCAAGATTTTTTTCTGCTCAATATGAGTTGATACATAGAGGTTTAGAGTTGATACATAGAAGTTTGGAGTTGTTACATAGAGGTTATGAGTTGATACATAGCTTAAGGATTAATATTTTAAGAGTTCTTTGTTCAGTATGTATCAACTCAAGTCACAAATGAGCTGATACATAACTTCAGCTTGATTGTTCAAAACCCTCTAGTCAATTTGTATCGAATACAAGTAGGGAAGAGTCAATACATAAGCTTAATTATGAACTTCATTTGAACTCTCACTTCAGTATGTAGCGGCTCATACGATGGATGAGCTAATACATCACGTAAATCTCAATTTTTTCTTTAATCTTGGTTTAGTATGTAGTGGCTTCAAATATGAATGAGCTGATACATATGAAATTTTATTTTCCTTTTAATCCCTTGTGTCGACACATGTGAATCCTCTAGTCAATTTCTTTCTCTTTTCTCTTCCCACACGGATTTGACCAAAAATTAACCATTCATTTACTATTCTCCTTTCACACTTATCATCATTTCCAAACTAACCTAGGTTAAATTCTTTTCCCATTTCAATAATAATCCATTCATCTCTCATCATTTCAAAATCTCCTAAAAACCTAATATCCTCTCTTCTTCCCAAATCCCTTATTTTCGTCTTATTTCTTCAAATTTGTGAGTTTGGAAACCTATTTTCATAATTTGGGTTAATGGGTTTCTCTTATTTTACTCAAAAATCTACCATTTTCATTCACATATTTTGTCAAACACTTGGTGTGCATCTCTTCAAATATAAAAACCATGCCTCCCAAAATGAAGAAAGGAAAAAATGTCGCAAGCACATCATCCTTAGCACATGTCAATGCTCTATCTCTTCTACATCCCTATTGTCTTGAATACTTTTAGAAATCTTTATGGAATAAACTTGTTGTGAAGAAACATGGTCATGATCTTGTAGTTGCCGATACATTACACATTCCTGAGATCATTTAGCTTATGGCACATCAAGAGATTAACAATCTCTTGAAGGTATCCACTGACTCTAATGAAGACTTAATATGAGTTTTTTTGTGTTGGGCTAGAATCAAGGACAAGATATGCATTTCTGTTTAAGATGGGAAAATATACCTACCATGTCACAAATGACACGTGGAGGGAAATTTTTGGTATTTCTATACTCTCTTAGCATTCCACTTTATCTGATCATTCTTATCATCCTGACTTTGATCTGAAAAGTTACCTCAATTTATGTCTAAAAGATCCACGGCCACATCACTCCATGGATATCATGTCAGTGGGCTTGTTGAAGAGAATTCCTTGTATCCTTCATTGGATTATAACTCATATGTTGCATCCAAGGAAAGGAGGCCATTCTTGTCTTGACCAAGCTGAGGTACATCTTGTTTATCTTCTTCAAAATAAAATATTTATAAGTTGGCAAAACAACTTTGTGGCACAAATGCTTGCTATTAGGTAATTCAACTGAGGATCATCCTTATGTTATGCTTCAATGAATGTAAAGTTTCTTCGGCACTTTGGTATTGGTGGGCCAAACCATCATAACATATCTCCTGGTCAAGCTCAAGAATTTAACATGAGCACAATGAAACACATGGGATATCTTTGGGATGATGATCTCAGGGTCTACTACTATAAGATGAAGGGATCGGGTAAGATCATCTATAATTATGATGATCCTAATGAATTTGGTATTGTTATTGTTGATGAACAACAGGTGGAAGAACCAACTCAACATGTGGATACTGAGTTGGTTGATACTCACCATGATGATGATCATGATTGGTAACCTACTGAAGAACAACATGAAGACCCATAAGGGTAGGTCCAGTGGCAACAAAACTCGTAGACACAACATGGCACAATTTATGGTAACTACTCTAGTGTTGGCTCAAGCGGTGAAGATTCATCTATTATCACCTTGCTCGAGAACATGTATGTTGAGCAACAAGGGAGCCAAGAAGAGGAGTCAAGTAGACGTGACGCGTTTGAAGCTGCTCAAGAGGAGCCTTCATATTGGTTCATGAATATCTGGATGCCCAAGATACAAACTTCAACAGCCTTGCATCATATGCCACTCAACAATTTAATGAAAGTTTCGTCAAAATTGGGATCAAGAATGTGATTGGATTCCAGAATGAAAATCATCATCACTATCAATAGTTTTATAGAGAGATGTGTGATTTTCTAGATTATCAGTATGGTGATCAATATGGTGCATGGTTATAGGGATTTAGACCATAACCTAGAGGTGGTCATCAGCATCATAGGGGTCGTCGTGGTCGTGGTCATTATTTATGCTTTATTATGGACCTAGTTTTATTATGCTTACATTTATATTCTTATGTCTTTATGTTTGTTATATTATTCTATTGTAACCTTCTGACAATTATGTTATGAATTTCATCTGTTTTGTCTATTTGGTTGTGTACTTATGTATATATTTTCACGTTTTTCGTCTGTCTCTTTTTGATATTGTCAAAGGGGGAGAAGTACAAGGTTTTATGATGCACATATTCAGGGGGAGCTATGATCAAGATACCAAATGCTTCATATGTTTTGACATCATAAAAAAAGGGTAATATGTGAGTGCATTATCCTCTTAGATATGTTTTGAATGATATCAAAACTAGGACACTTAGTATTTGTGTACATTGGATCTTGTTGTCTATGTCTAGATGTGCATTATTATAATAGGGAATTTAAAATCAAATTAGATTAGCTATTACAAGTAAAAACTATAATTTTTCATGAAAAATAGGTGAATGAGTCGATACATGATTGTTATGAGTCAATACATCAAACCTATGAGTCAATACATAATGAAGAATGGTAAAAAACACAACATTGCCTTCTATGAGTCGATACAAGTTTCGAATGAGTCAACTCAATTTGAAAGTTTTTTATTCAATGTGATTTTGTCCATCCATTCCTTGTATGTATCGATATAAAGGCATCTATGAGTCGACTCAAACTGAAAGTTTTTTTAAGGAATTTGGTTCTGCCTCTCTTATATCGATGCATAAGGCGTTATGTATTGACTCATACAAATTTGGAGTCAATATATCCTATTTGGAGTCAATACATGCATTGGCTCAATCCTTTCAAAAAACTTGTAAATTTTTACTAAAAATTAGTTTTGTTTGTTATTCTTTACACACACACACACACACACACACACACACACACACATAATATATATTATATATATATATATATATATATTATATTATATTATATATAATATATGAATTCATGCATCATTTCATACACATTAAAACCAAGAACCCACTTAGAATTTTCTTTTCCTCTTCAATCTTTTTCTTCATACATTCAACTATTGCACATAATCAATTTTCTTGATTGTTATCAAGAATAGATTGATAAGCTACAATTTAGGATTGTTGTAATCATAATTGGGTCGAGAATTGTTTGAGGGTTTCTTTGATAAAATCGATTAGGGTTTTTCCTCCAAGATCAAGGATTGATTTGGGGTTTTGTACAAGACTTCACAACAAGGATTCAGCTGAGTGAAAGCTTTAACGAACGGGAGGTTCGGTTAAAGGAGTAGCGGTAACCAGAGGATCAACTTGGAAAACTTATGTCACTTGATCTTGCTTAAGATTAAGGGGAGAGAATAAGTTAGGATCAACATCAAACATTGGGTTTGGGGGGTTTTGATTGCTACTTTTTCTCTTGTAAACTACACTTGCAAAGGTTAATTTCACATATCTCAATTCTATTTAGGATATGAGGAAGACATACCTATACAGAGGACAACTAGGGAACAACCTTAAGAAATCTTGGTGTCTCTCTCTCTCCTCTCTCTCTCTCTCTCTCTCTCTCTCTCTGCTCCTCTCTCTCTCTCTCTCTCTCTCTCTCTCTCTCTCTCTATATATATATATATATATATATATATATATATATATATATATAATATATATATATATATATATATATATAATAATATATATATATTATATATATATATATATATATAATATATATATATATATATATATATATATATATCTATATATATATATATATATATTATATATATATCTATATATATATATATATATATATATATATATATATATATATATATATATATATTCTTTCTCTCTCTCTCTTTACATTTTGATATTGAACCTAGATTGCAAATTTATTTAGCTAAAAAATTCTGGTTGTATTGAAGTTTCTCAAATAGTTTTGGTAAAATAATTGCAAATCAAATTTTCATACTATCAATACATATGGACATAAGCTTGGCGTTTATTGCACACCAAGTGTTCTATAAATTGTCTTTATCAATTTAGTTTTCTATTTTCATTGGAAATTAATTATCACAGTGTCATTTTGTTCAGGCGTATTTTGTAAAACATATTGATTCACTTTCTCATGATTAATATACTTTTCATTACGGTTTAAACGCATATCTGATTCTTCCGATAATGTTCCGAGATAGACGAATGTTAATCCGAAATTGCTTATGTTTTCCATAGTAAATATTTTCAGAATAGAATTTCTAATTATAGAAAATTTTATCGTGATTTAATCACCCTCCCCCCCCCTCTAGATCGTTTCCTTCGTCTAAGAGTTTTGATTTTTTATACCTAAGCGAGACTCAAAGACACGATTTTCAAGAGGAATAGGTACTAATTTCTAAGCATTTTTATTATTCAAATCAGAAAGTTCTTCTACCATAGTCTATTGTCTAAAAGGATCAAGAACAACCTTTTCACAAACTATGGATAGAAAAATAATGAAATTTAGTTCATTTACAATCACAACATGGATATCGAGGAGTTGGATGATGTGTATGAGGCAGAGGATCTACAATCATAGGAGGTTGTTGGTTAGCTGTGAGAACAAAACAGATGTTAGTATCTAAAATAACAGTAGTATCAATTATGCAGTTCTCAAAACAACGATCACTAGAAACATTATTATTAAGACCAAAAGAATGAATATGAGTGATTTCTATTAAAAATTAATATACTAAAAGTAATATAAGAATCAAACAAAAGAGATTAAAAAGGAACATATTAAAAAAAACAAGACGAGAAATATTAAGTTTTCTTATACGGGGATCATAACAATGATATTCATTTTGACCAACCCCATAACCAAGAAAAACACATATAGAAGAACGAGAAGACAACTTATTTTACTAATTATGCACGAATAACAAAACAAGTAGAACCAACGACTTTTAAAGAAGAAGAATCAAGGATATAATCATAATTTTTTTTCAAAGGGAGACAATCCTATGTGACAGAAAATGGGATTTATATTAATAGCATGAACAACAGTAAGACCTACTTCACCCAAAAACTCACTAGAAACCTAAGAAGACAACAAATTAGAATAATCATTTCAACAATGTTACAATGTTTATTCTCGGTAACTCCATTATGTTGAAGAGTATCAGTATAAGATGTCCGGTGAATAATACCATCATAAGCAAGTAATATAGAGAATTCATTAGAGTTATATTCACCACTTAAATTACAACTAAAATACTTAGTAAAAACATTATGTTGAGTCTTATTCATAAAACAAAATATATGAAAAGTGTCACACACAAAAATTCAGAATAATTTTTCATAAGATAAATCCAATAGTAACAATCATAATCATTAGTAAACAAAACAAAACATAATATCTATATTTATCTTTGCTAAGAACCGATGATGGACCACATACATAAGAGTGAACTAAGTCAAAAGGTGAACATGAAATTAAACCACTTTTATTAAATGGTAAAGCTGAAAACTTTTGCAAGTTTATAACCACAACAATCTAAAATATTATTGATTTGTAATTTTTCTAAAGCTACACTAAAAGGCAAATACATTAACCTAGAAGCAAAAACATGTCCAAAACGGGAATTCCATATATAAAAACTAGAAGACGAGGATTTCAAATGAAAGGAGGATAGTAAATCAAAATTGAAAGTAGAAGTTGTGGCTGGAGCGTTTGAGACTCTCATCTCATCCAAAATATAAAACCCCGTCTACGACATATGTCTCAAACAGCCTCCAAGAATGAGGCCTCTGCCCACAAAAATAAATAGAATAAAACATAAATAAGTAACTAGAATCACATGATCAACTCACGGAAGCAAAACTCAAAGTGATGTTAGAAATATAATAAACAATAGAAAATAACAAGTTTGGTGTAGAGACAAAACCAATGATTTCTAATGGAATAGAAGTTCCATCGGCAATCATAACTAACAAAGACGGTGCAGGATTTAAAGACACAAAACATTTATCATCGTATGACATATAGTGTGATGCTCTAGAGTCAAGAATCCATATGAAAAGAGACACACATGATAGAATAGAAGAGTTCAAACTTTTAAAAAAGGTGGTAGACATAGCATGTGGTTGAGTGACAATAATCATTTGAAGTTGTTCTGCAATATCAAATGGTTGAGAAGTAATCTTACTTGAATATACACGACTAGAACTAAAATCAATGGTAGTAAGAGTAAGCAGAAAACCATATAATAATATTAATTATATCATCTATCCGAGTGCTACATTAAAAAAAATATTATTTGAATGGTTTAATATGTGATCGTTTTTACCAATGGTAGTTCACCCAATCTTAGTCCATTGTTTGATTGCTGAAAATTTGTTTGCAGCTAGTGTACATTCACATTTATCATTGGCACCGGCTTGTTTAAGTGTGTGTGTCCACAATATGATTTTCATTGTCCTTTATACATCTCTCCAAAAAAGAGTGACCACATTGAAAAAGAAGGATTGCGATGGATAATTATACCAATTGTGTACGTTTTTGTACTAGAATCAAATATTGTGGCCATTTTGAAATTCACCGACCAAACATATTGGGAGGTGTAATACAAAAATAAAGGGGTACTTTTTAATTTATAATAAATTCAATTGATCTAACCCTTATTGAAATAATATTAATTTTTTTATTTTAATTTTGAAACTAATAAACTATAATACTTTTGTTAGGTAAAATTTATATATTTTTAAAGATCAAAAACAATTGTCTTGGTAATCCTATCTTTAGATTTAATATGTTGAAATTACAGTTGTAAAATGAGTTTGCATATCAATATCCTATCAAGTTTTAATTGAATGTCAATAAAATTATTTTAAAGGACAATACACTTATATTAATTAAACAAAATAAATGACAACCAAATTAGGGGTGGCAAATGGATGAATTGGATGGATATGGATTGAATCGTTAATGGATGGATCAAAACAATCCATTACTCCATTAATAATCCACTAAATTTTTTTTAAAAATATCCAATCAAATCCATCCATTAAGAATAAAATCCATCTAATCCATATTTTATCATATTTTTTGTGGATGAATATCCATCCATCCATTTTTTTTCTTAAATTTTTTTTTTAAAAATGTTTTTTTTTAATAAAACAATATCATTTTTTTTTGATAAAAATTATTTTTTTCAAAAAAATATATATTTTTGTATTTTCAAAAAAAAAAAATTTAAAATCATTTTTTTTATTTTCAAAAAAATAAAATTTTTTTTATATTCAAAAAAATAAAATTTTCGAAAATAAAATCAAATTTTGGTATTTTTCAAAAAAAATGATTTTTAAATTTTTGAATAAAATCTATTTTTTGTATTTTCAAAAAAAAAATACTTTTTTTTGAAAAAAAATTGATTTTTTTTTTAATATTTGAAAAATTTTATTTCTTTAAAATTAGATAAAAAAATTTATTGGATCATTAAAATGGGTTGGATGGATTTGATCAATCCATGCTTATAAATTGATTGATTTAAAATTCAATCCATTCACTTAATTTTTATGTAGTGGATGGATTGGATGAATTTTTTGTTGGATGAATTTGATGAATTTTGTCTTAATGGATCCAATTGTCACCCCTAATTTCATGTATCTTATTATTTTATGTTATCTAACTTACTCTTTCTTTATGTTTAGCTTTAAAGTTGAAGTTGAGGTGCGTTATTATAACAAAAGTCCAAGTTTATTTTCTAGGATAAGGACTATACATAGTTAGGAGGAAGCATAGTTGAGGAACTCATTTCTATAATGATGCAGGTAAATTTTCAACTGTAAAATATTTCTTCTTTTTCTTTTTCTACAATTGAAATTACTTTGAATTCATGTTCCTTTTTAATTTCCCTCAAGAAGAAGAGTTTGATCTCCACGAGTACCTTGTTCTTCTCGACTTAATGATGGGGAAAGACACGACCTTTAAGGTCAAATCATAACCAAGGTTTAAGCATGAATATGTACTAAATTATAAGACTGGCCCCGAGATTATTCAGCATTTGAAAGATAGCATTGCATCTGTAACCACTTCTCTTGTACCAATGCTTTCTCAATTAGTATGATTTCATTTTTTTTAATTAGATTGTACAAGTTACATCTTCATTTGTTGTTACAAACTTAATTTGATCTCTCATGTGGATACTATCATGCCATCAGCTAAAGACAACTTAAGCATTACCTTAAGTACATCCCTTTCAAATAACATTAAACATTTAATCTCATAACTAATTACTTTTTAATTTATGAACTAATAATGACTTTCTTATGTTATGAAGGAACTTTCACAAACTTTGGACTTTGACCAAACGACCTATAATCGAACCCTTTGTCGATGATCTTGTTTCATCCAATAACAAATCCAAGAAACTTATAAAAAACATCAAGAAGGAAAAGCTAATACCAACTAATATTTAAGTCTTGTTTTTGTTTTCAAATTCAGACAATGTCAATGGCATTTTTTGGTCCTGATGACATCTTTTTGTTATCTCTAGAGCCTTTTTGTATGTTATGGCTTCCATCTTATGTAAATTAAATATCAATGCACAATATGGCTTCCACCCTATGTAATTCAAATGGCATCATTGACGAAAGATCATATTAAAGGAAAATCATTTGTTGAAATGTCATATTTTCTTATATTCACACTTCAGACCGTTAAATAAAACACTTTAATTATTCAACATCACATTACACTATTAATAAACGACTTAGTCACATTATTATACAAATTCAATTAAATTTAAATTCAATCAAAGAAAAATTTATGTTTGATTCTTAACTTATTCGGAGTAAAACATATTATAATCTATTACAACCCAATTAATGATATTAGCATGTGATGATATCCTTTCGTTTATTAACTTGGTTGTACGACTGACACACTGTTCACTGTGCTGATGGACTTATTTAGGTAAACACATACAACCATCTCTATATTTATATAATAATGGTTCAGATATACAATATTTTTCCAATCTCTCACTAGATTCATCCATCAAAAAATATTATTTAATCAATCATATATTAAATTTATTTATCAAGTACATACTATATGAGTCTTAAACATTGTGAAACAACCAACCATCGTCGCGTTTTAATTTTACGACTACTTTAAGAAAATTCAAACTTCAACATATCAGTTCTTATCATTGTTCATGCATCAAATTTGGGTGTCAATGTTTAAATCCAATTTTTGGATCTGAATCATCTATGTCATAAGTTTCAAACTGATTCACTTCGAATCATTGTTCTTGCATCAAACTTGGGTGTCAATGTTTAAACCCAATATCTGGATATGAATCATCTACGTCATAAGTTTTAAACTGATTCACTTCGACTAAATTTTACTTAATCACTATTTTCTATTTCACTCTTTATCTCACTTAATCAACACCAACCATGGAAGGTGGTGGAAATCAAATTTCACAAAGTTCATGACAATCAAGGTTAAGTAAACTTTACATTTTGAAATAAAAAACATCATCTTTGAATGAGACAACGAATAAACCCGATGACTCGAAATATACACCACTTTCCAAACCAACAACTTCTTCACAACCAAGTATGTTTTTAACTGATATAAGAAACACATCAACACCCAATAAAATAATCTTTGTTTAAGAATTTACACTGAAATTGTTGCTAAAAAATTTAAACTTTCATACCTAACCATCTTCTTCCATACCACATCAAACGAAACCATCGAACACAAGATAAACTCATAGACACATCGTTAACTTATATGACAAGTTTATCGCCAAAGATGTCATTCCTCTTGTTTCAAAGCTGGAAATTACTAATCCATCGAAGAAAAGGAGTTACTCATAAATAATCGATGATGACTCAAATTTTAATGACCATTCTGATTCAGACATCGACAACATTGAACTTGAAACTGATTATTCAAATTCTTACATGAAACACAATGACTATGGAAGTGCATCGGGTAATCAATCACATATGTTCATATGTGAATGTCAACTTTTAGTAACATGTAATAAGAACTTAATCCATAATACTTTTAAATAGATTATGCAAACATAAGTGATCATGTACATCTTTGTGAGTATTGTGGAGAAAATATATCGTACTAAGAAATTAAGAACTTCACACTTAAGACATCATATCACACCTAAATTCAATATGTGTTGTGGAAATGGAAAAATGCTTATACCATTCTTAGAAAAGCCTACACCTTTTCTTAATCACCTTATGAATAATAATCAATCTGTGGATTCAAATATTACCAGGACAATATCAGGGTATATAACATAATATTTACTTTTACATCACCTGGGGTGAAAATTATCACAAAATTTGGAGGAGGATGGGGTCCCCCCACTATCATAATATAAGGTCAGGAGTTTCATCATATTGTAGCATGCTTCCAATGCTAGGTCAACCTCCTAAACTTTCTCAATTATACATTCATGATACTAAAAATGAAATGGTTAACTGTATCCAAGGATTAGGGTAAAGTATATTCAAATAGTTCACTCTACATATTGAAATTATATATATTTATACAAATGATACCAAACCATTATATTGGATTTTTTGTCCAGAAATACCAAAAAGATTGACCATATCATTATTTCAAAGCTTGCTGCAATGCTTGATGAATTTAATACACATGCTAAGGCTTTTAGGATGGAACACACAAGGTTAATGAATCATGACATCAGTGATGTTGAACTTAAACTTATTTCAGAAAGGAAATTGATGGTTAGATATATAATAAACCTACACTTTAAGAAGTTACACCACTTATTGTCGGAGACTTAGACACAATAGAAAAAAAAGACATTATCAACAAAACTCAATCTCGTGGTTTACAAAGAATTGATGAATTCCACCCTTCTTACCTGGTGTCACAATATCCACTTATTTATTCATACGGCGAAGATGTTTACAGAATGGAAATTCCACACAAATTGCGCACGAATCAAAATCCCAATGGTAGGAACCAACTTACCATAAAGGAATGGTTGTGTTTTCAAATACAAACAATGCAGTGTGAGGAAAAAACAATAATTTTTTCCAAAAGATTTTTTCAACAATTCTTAGTTGATGGATTAATAATGATGAAGACTCAAAGGATAACATGGTTAAGGAAAAATCAATAAAAACTCTGTGTTGAAAAATACCAAACTTTGCATGATACGATTTCCTCTCAACCTTTTTCAAAATCTAAGAAGGGTAAAAAAGTTGTTCTACCATCTTCATTTGTAGGAAGTAAGAAATAAATGGATGCACTGTACTTTGACGGAATGGTCATATCTGTTGAATTATGATTTCCCGACCTATTTATTACATTCAGATGTAACCCTATATGGCCATAAATTCAACAATATATCATTAAAGACAAGTTAAAACCACAAGATAGGTCTGATATTGTGACATGAGTTTTCAAGATAAAGTTTGATCAACTTCTTAACGACTTAACAAAAAACATGTCTTGGGAAGGCTTTATCATGTAAGTCACAGTCAATATCAAACATTTTCAAATATGATTATAATGAAATTCCTTATTCACATACTAATTCAAACTTTGTTCTTACAAATACAGACATGTACACCATAAATTTTCAAAAAAGAGGACTTCCTCATGCTCATATTCTATTATTTCTACATTCTTTATGTAATTGACAAAATAATCTCCGCAAAGATTCCTGATGATATGACACAATCAAATATATAAAATTTGGTCAAAACACACATGATGCATGGGCCATGTGGAATAGCTAACAAAAATCACCTTGCGTGAAAGAAGATAAATGTTGTAAGTGGTTCCCCAAAAAAATGTGGATGTTACAATAGTTGATCATGAAGGATATCCTCTTTATAGAAGACAATCATCGGGAAATGTAACTGTCAAAAATGGGATATCATTGGATAACAGATATGTCGTCCCATATAATCCAAAACTTCTGCTTGAAAATCAAGCCCACATCAACATAGAATGGTGCAACCAAAGCACTTCTATTAAATACCTTTTCAAATATATCAATAAAGGATATAATCGAATAATTTCATCAATTGTAACAGATAAAAACTCCAATCCAACTCCACCTGGAGATGTTGATAAGATTAAGCAATATCTTGATTGCCGCTATATTTCACAGTGTGAAGCATGTTGGCGAGTTTTCTCATTCTCCATTCATGGAAGAAATCTGTATGTTGAAAGAATATTTTTCCATTATTAGGTCAACAATCAATATACTTCACGGATTATGAGTGCATTAATGATGTTCTTATTAAACCAAGTTTTACATAGTCAATATTTACTTCATGGTTTGAGTCTAACAAAAAGTATCTTGAAGCAAGAGAACTTACCTATGGTTAATTTGTCACAAAAAAAATTATGTCAAAAGAAGAAGAACATGGAAACCAAGAAAAAGAGGCTTTATAATTGGAAGATTAGATTGGATTCCTCAAAGTACAGGAGAAACGTATTATCTTTGTATGATGCTTACTATGGTTACAGGCCATCAAAATTACAAAAGCATCAAATGTTTTGCAGTGAGATTTCTTGAAGATGGTCGTTAAAACATTGCGTTATACAAGAAGAAAGTTATTAGGGTTCCAAAATATTTGGAGGAAGCCTTTTGTGACTATGCTTTTGACAGGTTATGTGAATAGACCTGGCCATGTATGGTTCAAGACTAAACACTTGTTAAGTGATAGTAATCTTTACCATCAAAGAGTTCTTGCCAAAACAAAGGTATTGATGTCAAAACCACCTTTCATGCACCTTTAACCTTTTATATAATGAATACCAACAACTTATTTTTCATTTTGTAGATCTGATCCTAACAGAGGAAGAAATAACGTAGTTAACACTTTTTGAAATTGAGAACTACCTACAAGCAAACACAAGATCACGTAGCGATTTTGGTTCAATTCCTAAACCTAAAGCTTATGTTCTCGAAAAACTTGGTAACATACTCATTTATGAAGAAAAGAACTACGAAAAATGAAAACTTCAAGATAAATATATCAGTCTCTTCATCTCTTTGACATGTAATAATATAACTATAATTTCTACACTTTTTTTTACCCAAATTCTGATAAACTGTGTCAATTTTCAACAGATGAATATAGGGTAATTTTCCATAAGATTACAAATCCTGTCAACAAGCAAAAAAGAGGAGTACTTTTTCTGAATGGTTATAGAGGAACATGCAAAACTATTGCGTGAAAACCCTTATAGTATCTTTCAATCAAAAGGAAATATCGTATTAACTGTCGCAACAAGTGGAATTGCTTCTTTGCTGCTACCCGAAAGGAGAATGACACATTCCAATTTCAAAATCCTTGTTCCTACATTAGACAACTTAACATGCAAAATTGATAAGAAGAACAAACACACTGAATTGTTGAGACAAACCAAACTGATTATATGAGATGAGGCACCAATGACTCATAAATACACTTTTGAAACCCTTGATCATACACTTAGAGATGTCATAGGTGAAACAAGCAACTCAACATCAATTTTTAGAGACAAGGTAATAGTTTTGGGAGAGACTTTTGTCAAATACTTCATGTTATCCCACGTGGTTTCCAATCAGACATTGTTCATGCTTCCCTGAATTTATCTTACATATGGGACCACTGTGAAGTATTAACACTATCAAAGAATATGAGACTTCACAATGGCTCCCTTAGTAGCATCGCAGAAAAAGTTGAACAATTTTCTAAATGGATTCTTAAACTGGATAGGGGTAAACTTTTTTAACCTAATGACAAGAATTCCAAAATTGAGATTTTTCCTGAATTGTTGATTCCAAGATCAGACCAACCAATTGTTGCTGCTATTGTTCAAAGTACATATCCTGATCTACTCCATAATTATATGAATGCCAATTTCCTTGAGGCAAGAGCAATTTTAGCTTCAACTATTGAGAGAGTTGATGAAATCAATGAATATGTCTTGCGTCTTATTTCAGGTATATCACTACTCTATAACTCATTTCATATATATTTCTAATTACATTTTATCATCCTAATCAAACACATGAATCATTCATTACAAATTTCAAATGATAAATTTCAAACATATAATATATGTAGGTGATGAAAAGTATATGTAAGCTCAAATTCAGTTGATAAATCTGATGTAAACGATCCATCAACATATTAAAATAACGCCGAAATTTCTTAAGCCTTACCAACTCACATCATCAAATTGAAAGTTTGAACTCCAATCATACTTATGAGAAACTTGGACCAATTTGAAGGGTTGTATAGCGGTACGAGGTTAATAGTCACCAAACTTGTTGATCATGTATTGGAAGCAAAAATAATGTCAGGAAAATACGACTAAATTGTAATGTATATTCCTTAAATGACCATCTCACCTTCACAATCACCATGGCCATTTAAACTTTCAAGAAGGTAGTTTTCAATTATTGTTTCTTATGCAATGATCATTAACAAGTCACAAGGCCAATCTCTGGATTTTGTCGGTCTCTATTTGCCACGTTCTGTCTTCAGTCATGGGAAGTTATACATCGCAGTGTCAAGGGTAAAAAGAAATAAGGATTTAAAGTACTTATACATGATAAACAAACATATCAAAATACAACTACAACTAATGTTTCATTTAAAGAAATATTTAAAAATGTGCATGTAAGTCAATATTCAATCACAAATTTATTAAAATTGTTAAATGATTATAGTAATATTTTCTTTCATTTTACATATAAGACAATGACAAATACAATTTGTATAAAATTGAAGAAACTTTTTATCAAGTTCTTTTGTCCTTTTTTTTGGTCATATTTTAAACATTCATTACTGCCTTTAACAAAAGAGTACATATTCATTGTCAAACTCTTGACATACTTACATCTTAGGTTTCAACCTTTTCCCATGTTCTAAATGTAATTTACCCTGCAAGATATGACAGTGGGCTGACATATACTTTCTGCACTAATGTTTCTTCAACCATTTTCCCATCTTCAAATGTTATTCGCCTTACAAGATGTTAATTAGTGAACCTTTGATATGTATAATTCATACATTACACTATCCAAGTTTTAACATTTTGGTATATTATTTTGTGTTGGCTTCATTATATTTCTATAAAAACATATATCACAACTAAAAATAACTCATAGACATATTTATAATAAAAGCTGAATTATCAATATAACTTAAAACTCCATATTTGGTGTTTTTCAAAATTACATACTTAAAAACAAAACATTCAACGGAAATATTTCAAACAATCTAAAAAAACATTGAATATTCTTATACATAAACATTACTGCATCAAACTAACTTCATCTTCAAACATATCCAAACCTTATACCTTCATCTTAAACTTAAACTTCAACAATTATGCAAACTGACATACAAAATTTCAGGAGGATCATGTAGAGTAAAATCCATCTCATCACCAATTTTCAACCTTTTTTCCTTCACAAATTCATACAATCCTTGACCAATATACTTTTCATACCAACTTATTTTAGACACGTGCACAACATATTCATATATTTTCCCCATCCCCTCGATTCATATAAAGGATCCAACGTAAAATTT
Organism: Lathyrus oleraceus; assembly: GCF_024323335.1. Taxonomy (NCBI): domain Eukaryota; kingdom Viridiplantae; phylum Streptophyta; class Magnoliopsida; order Fabales; family Fabaceae; genus Lathyrus; species Lathyrus oleraceus. The sequence goes on from NC_066582.1 coordinate 114,138,370, forward strand.
CCTACGGGAAATGCTACAAAATAATATAATGAGTTATAAAAATCACACTTTCTTTTAACATTATTCATTTACTAAGGTTAAATGGGCCTTACAAGCACATTTGTTCCCGTTTTTTTGTTAGCGCGTCACCTTCATGGTCCATGTGAATTCCTCACTATTATGAATCCCACCTTTAGGTGGAAGTTGGTTGTTGTTATTAACATGTGGTTGCTGGGCTTCTATATGTATCTGAGGTTGTTATGGTTATACTTGGTATGGAATATGGTTGTTTTTTGCACCAACAACTTACACGGGTACATGTGGTTGTACATAGTTTAGAAACGGGTTGTTGTTGTGATTAAGAGGTTTCACGAATTTTTGAGGTTGATCAATCTGACGATGCAAATGATCGATCATGGATATTATATATTCAATGTCCACATTTGAAGAACTACAAATAAATGAAGAATGCAGTCAAATAACAAATATTACATAACTATGCATGCATGTCGTGACAATGATATAACAAAAATAAAGTAGGATTAGAACTGCACTTTAAAAAAAGAAAAGAAAAGTCAAAGACACATTTTAGTAAGTCATGAGAGTATAACGTGAATAAAATTAAAACTGTATTACCTGGTAGAAGATGACGAAAGTGAAATATGACTCCTCATATTTTCCTATTTTGAAGGTAGAGAAGTAAAAATCTACATCTTCATATAATGAAATGAATTTACTGATTGGGCCCTTCATGTTTACGGTTTGGAATAATCGAGCCCATCTTATTCGCCACTGAATTCTTTTGTTTCTCTCATCACGTGCAATGAATCTCTATGATAAATGATAACACATTAAATCAAATATGCAACATAAGATAGTATTCTCATAAAACATGTCAAATATAAAGTGTCATATTGAAGGAGAATTGCGGTCCAAAACGCAACGGAAATAAAAAATTTCTCCTTTAGAGATCCTTACGAATGGTCATGATCAGTGATAGAATATTTACCTCTTATGATGATTAAAACCTTTGGTGCAGATCTCTTGTGACGATCAAAACCTTTGATGCAGATCTACGAAGCGATCACGAACGTTGAACGATGACAACGTCTCTACTCAGTCCACACGAACGGATTCCTTCAATCTCAGTGCTAGCTGGTACGAGTGAAGGCTTTGAGTGAGTGAGAGAGAGAAAACGAAAATAATGCAACCGCGCTCAATGCTTCTGCACAAGGGTTCTATTTATAGAACCACTTGTGTGGGCTTCAAGCTAAAAAGCCCACTTAAGTGTATTTTGGCCCATATCTTATAATATGCCCAAAATCACTTAAGCCCATGGTACCTTACCATATTTCGTATTCTCCTCAAGTACACCGTACCTTACGATGTTCTATAATTCACTTAAGGGCACCGTACCTTACGGTATTCCTTAGTTACTCTATCTCTCATCAATCCGTCCTTTGTGTGTGACCTTGTAGGTTTTCGTGACGTTGACAATTATATTAAATCACGCATTTAACATAATAAACAGTGAACGGTATCTAGCAACACATCACTGCTACCCAAGACACGAAAATGTCATGTGATCTGACAAAACCTTCTGTGATAATAATTATGTGTATAATTACCCTTTTGCCCTTATGTCTATATTGAACACAAGGCATAGACCGTATCATCCTTGCCCAGTTCAATATTGGGCCCATAGACATTTATCCTGTTATGCAGGATGGGCAAATTCCATCTAGGTCACTCATGTCCCTCAGCATGCTTCGTGGAGTACCCATCAACTGTCTTTATGGTTATCCAGTTACGGACAACGTTGGATCAGCAATAAAGCACTCGACTCTACATCTAGGGTCCATAATGGTTTCAGGTTGAAGAGTGGAATACACTATTATCACCATGAGAATAACTTATGACACTTTGCATAACTTTCTATATAGTATTCTCATAGCGGGTCAATCCGGTATAAATATTACTCCTAATATTCATACCTATGTTTAAGACTTGATAACTCTTTATCCATGATCCATGAGATGTGATCATCAGTCTATAAACATAATAGTCTTAATGCTTTAATGTTATCCCACTTCACACTAAAGCTCGACTACGGATACTTTAAGAATAGTGTCCTTATGTTTAATGTATTCTCATGATTAAGTCACATTTAATACATTAAGCGGACCAGCTATTCTAGGGACTTTATTAAACAAACGTAATAAAGAAAAGCCTTTTATTATTCGATACAAGTACCAAAAGTATTGGCCTCTAGGGCTTACACCAATAATCTCCCACTAGCACTAGAGCCAATCAGGCACACCCCGTATGCCCATTGATCTAGTATGGCCATCATGCTTCTGCTACGCAAGAGGCTTTGTTAGTGGGTTAGCTATATTGTCAAGTGTAGGTACTTTACATATTTTCACATCTCCTCTATCTATTATCTCTCAAATGAGATGATAACGCCTGAGTATGTGTTTGGATCGTCGGTGAGATCTAGGCTCCTTAGCTTGTGCGATAGCACCATTGTTATCATAATAGAGACCAATGGGATCCACAATGCTAGGGACTATGCCAAGTTCACTAATGAACTTTTTGATCCAAACAACTCCCTTTTCTGCATTTGAGGCAGCAATATACTCGGCCTCGGTTGTAGAATCAACAATTGTATCTTGCTTTGAACTTTTCAAGCTCACAGCGTCACCATTTCAGCAAAACACATAACCATTGGAATCATTCATATTAAAGCGTCTCAGCACCTTGTCTATGTACTCTGACTTAGGCCAAGCATTTTATGATCTATCTCTATAGATTCTGATTCCTAATATATATGCTGCTTCACCTAGGTCCTTCATAGAAAAGCATTTCCCCACCCAAGACTTTACTTGTTGCAGGGCAGGGATATCGTTTCCAATAAGTAATATGTCATCTACATATAATACCAGGAATACGATCATGCTCCCATTAACCTTCTTGTAGACACAAGGCTCATCTTCGTCCTTGATGAATCCATATTGTTTTACTATTTCATCAAAACAAAGATTCCATGAGTAGGTCACAAGCTCATCTTGATCCATGAGTAATACATCACCTTGATCCATATATCTCAGGTAGGTGATGTATCCTGTCTGACCTACGCTGGTCTTGTTCTACTTGAGCAGGTTGCTCTTACACAACTACTTGTGTTTCCTACTCCAATTCCTCCATAGGTGTGTCGATGCTTTGTGATTCTTGAATTTCTTCAAGCTCTACTCTCCTCCCACTGGTTCCTTTGGAAATAAAATCCTTTTCTAGGAAAACTCCAGTTCGAGCGACAAACACTTTGCCCTCAGAAGGATTGTAGAAGTAATACCCTCTTATTTCTTTAGGATACCCCACAAATAAGCATTTGTCAGATTTGGGCTCAAGCTTAGTTGAAATTTGTCGTTTCACATAAACCTCGCAACCCCAAATCTTTATGTAAGACATATGTGGTTTCTTACCACTCCATATCTCATATGGTGTCTTCTCAACCTTTTTGGATGGAACACGGTTAAAGCGTGTAAGCTGCTGTCAATGTCCCCAAAAGGAGTTTGGAAGATCGGCGTGACTCATCATGGATTGGACCATGTCTAACAGGGTTCAATTTCTTCTCTCAGATACACCATTCCATTGGGGTGTTCCAGGAGGAGTAAGTTGGGATAGGATCCCACACTCTTTCAGATGGATCAAACTCTAGGCTTAAATACTCACCACCTCGATCTGATCGAAGAGTTTTAATATTCTTACCTAGTTGGTTTTAACTCGTTAGGTTTCACCCTTTTAGTATTAATGTTATTAATAGGCATTTCGAGATCAAGGACATAAAGTCCATTGCTCATTTGTGCAGTAGCATAGAATATATCATTCAAATAAATTGAGCAACAATTGTTCTTTATTATAAATGAAAAACCAAACTTGTCCAGACAAGAAATGGAAATAATATTCCCGCTAATTGCAGGTACATAATAACAGTTCTCTAACTGAATTATAAAACCACTAGGTAAAGTCAATACATAAGATCTTACAGCTAAAGTAGCAACCTTTGCTCCATTGCCAACTCGTAGGTCAACTTCACCTTTTGCCAAATCTCTACTCCTTTTCAGCCCCTGCACATTTGTACAAATGTGAGAACCGCATCCAGTATCTAATACCCATGATGCAGAAGTAGATAAGTTAATAACAAAAATACCTGAAGTTGAAGTCTCTACTCCATTCTTCTTATCTTCCAGGTACTTTGGGCAGTTCCTTTTCCAGTGTCCGGTCTTACCGCAATGGAAGCAGGTGCCTTCTTTTGCTATGCCTCCACTAGGCTTTAAAGCAGCAACAGTGGGTCTGGGTTTGGCAACTTCCTTACCTTTCCCTTTATCACCCTGCTTGGTGGGCCTTTTGTTCTGTCTCCTTCCATTTCCGATCATCAGAATGGACTTCCCTTTTGACTTCAGATTCTGCTCGGCAGTTCTTAACATGGCGAGCAATTCAGGAAGAGATTTGTCCATATCAATCATATTGAAATTTAGGACAAATTGACTGAAACTATCTGGCAACGATTGCAAGATCAAATCAGTCGCAAGTTCCTTTTCGGGGGGAAAACCCAATCTCTCAAGGTTTTTCACATACCCAATCATCTTGAGTACATGGGGACCTACAGGGGCTCCCTCAGCTAACTTGCTTTGAAAAAGGGCTTTTGAAACTTCAAACCTCTCATGCCTTGCTTGCTCTTGATAGAGCATCTTCAAGTGTTTGATCATATCGAACGCTGACATGTTCTCATGTTGCTTTTGCAATTCTGAGTTCATGGTAGCCAGCATGAGACAAGCAGTTTCATTGGCATCATCGACATGCTTCTTATAAGCATCTCTTTCTGCCTTAGGTGCAGAACTAGGAGGTTCCTCTTCAGGAACAGGTGTCTCCAAGACATACAACTTTTTATCATGTTTGAGGATAATCCTCAGGTTTCGGTGCCAATCCAGAAAATTTGTCCCAGACAATTTTTCCTTGTCAAGGATTGATCGCAAGATGTTGTTAGAGGTGTTTGCTGTCATGGTTATCTACATAAGGACTAAGAAAATATAAGTATCATTGACATATTTAATTAGGCCTTTAATCAAATATGCTCCCACTATTTTACTCAAAACAAATGACCCTCATCATTTGATTCGGAAAATCCCGTTGGAAGACTTTCTAGTGGGTCGAGATCCATATTTCACTTCGTTCTAAGTCCGCGTAGGCGGATTACACAAAACTAGGTTATTCAGGTAGGAACTCCTTCCAATTGTATCCCATACAACTCTCGAAAATTTCAGTTGGGTGAATAACTCCTTATTCCAATCCATCATATGGATCATTCCCAACTCTTGCTTCAAAACATATATAAGAAATTATAATTAAGTTTGACTCATCGTTTTAGCAGTTGGATATTACAATTATCCCATCGCATCTTAACTAATACAAAACATGCACCTCGCGTAGGCGAAACCTACATTATTCGATACCAGTCTTGATGAGTGCTAAAACTTGGAAAGCAAACATTTATAATATTCTCATAATTTGTTTAGTTAAGTTTGACCCATTGTTTTAACAGTTGGATATTACAATTATCCCATCGCACCTTACTAATATATAGATCATGCACCTCGCGTAGGCGAAACCTACATTATCTGATACTAGTCTTGATGAGTGCTAAAACTTGGAAAGCATAAACTTAATATTTAGTTTGAGGGAATTGCAATTGTTCTGATCTCACCGGCTTATTTATCATATAAATCGTCTCTCACATGCATCAACATATATTCACATGCATCAACATACATACACATGCATCAACATTAATAATGAAACACTTATGGCCCCTAGCGCAATTTTTCTCCCAAGCCAATGAGAGAACCTAAGCTAACCTAATAACGATCTAAGCTTCTCCAAGCAAGATCTTCAAGGTTGTCTTCCTTTGATATTGAATTCTTCTCTAAGCTTCTCCAAGCAAGATCTTCAAGGTTGTCCTCCTTTGATATTGAATTCCTCTCTTTCTTCATAACATTGTCTTCTTTTCTTTCTTCATTACATTACAGAAGAAACTCGTTTTACATACGAGGGATTGAGATGAGAAAAGAAGTTACATTAAGAGATTAAAAGGAGAGGCACGACACGCAGGTCGTATTTGAAACCCAAAACAAAATAAAGGACAACTAAGGCCATAACTGATCACCACAAGGCAATAATAACAAACACATTATTATTATTATTATTAATTTTTAATTCCTTTAATTAATTAATACCAAATTAAATTTCGGTGACCGATCACACTACGCAGAGTTAGCCGGGGGTTCCGCTGCCCTTGTTTTGAAATGGACATTGTTTTGCATCAACACAACCCTTGCGTAGTCACAAAACAGAAACCCCAAAATTTTGACTTTGTGAGTGTGACGACCGTCACAGGCATGTTACGACCGTCACATGCATGTTACGACCGTCACAGGCATGTTACGACCGTCACGCGGCCAGAAACAGAAATGCCTATAATTTTGGATTTGTGAGTGTGACGACCGTCACAGGCTTGTTACGATCGTCATGGGCTTGTTACGACCGTCACGCATCCAGCTTGTTACGCTCGTCACGAGCTTCACGCGGCCAAAATAACAGAACTTTGAAACAGTCTACAGACCTCTTCCAAAAAGCCCTAAATTCACAACTCCTTGACGGCACAACCCTTGTGCCGTCACCAACCCTAATGCGCCAATTTCAGACCGTCAAACACACCTCGATTGTTGATTCAGTGTGATTGATCAACAGGTCATTGCTTCACCATACTAATGTCGGATTCCGAAGCAAATGACCATTGATCGCTCAAAGGAAAACAACCATTTAGTGTTTGAATGAACGAAACAGAAACAGTATATCACATATACCGTACTTTGCATTAGGATTACTTATATCATATATAAGTTTATCGGTCTCAATTGCGTAACCTATGGACGATCGATGTATCGCTGCTTCACCATACTAATGTCGGTACCGAAGCATAGTCAACATCAATCATCCAACTCGTACACTCATGATGCCAAATTTAATTACCCGTTTAATTAATTGATTCATTCTGTCTTTTAATCATATTAATACAGAAATTAAACAGCTATCCGAGTCATGGTTTCGTAAGTGGCTCTGATACCACTGAAGGAGAATTGCGGTCCAAAACGCAGCGGAAATTAAAATTTTCTCCTTTAGAGATCCTTACGAATGGTCATGATCAGTGATAGAATATTTACCTCTTATGACGATTGAAACCTTTGGTGCAGATCTCTTGTGACGATCAAAACCTTTGATGTAGATCTACGAAGCGATCACGAACGTTGAACGATGACAACGTCTCTACTCAGTCCACACGAACGGATTCCTTCAATCTCAGTGCTAGCTGGTACGAGTGAATGCTTTGAGTGAGAGAGAGAGAGAGAGAAAACGAAAATAATGCAACCGTGCTCAATGTTTCTGCACAAGGGTTCTATTTATAGAACCACTTGTGTGGGCTTCAAGCTAAAAAGCCCACTTAAGTGTATTTTGGCTCATATCTTATAATATGCCCAAAATCACTTAAGCCCATGGTACCTTACCATATTTCGTATTCTCCTCAAGTACACCGTACCTTACGATGTTCTATAATTCACTTAAGGGCACCGTACCTTACGGTATTCCTTAGTTACTCTATCTCTCATCAATCCGTCATTTGTGTGTGACCCTGTAGGTTTTCGTGACGTTGGCAATTATATTAAATCACGCATTTAACATAATAAACAGTGAACGGTATTTAGCAACACATCACTGCTACCCAAGACACGAAAATGTCATGTGATCTGACAAAACCTTCTGTGATAATAATTATGTGTATAATTACCCTTTTGCCCTTATGTCTATATTGAACACAAGGCATAGACCATGTCATCCTTGTCCAGTTCAATATTGGGCCCATAGACATTTATCCTGTTATGCAGGATGGGCAAATTCCATCTAGGTCACTCATGTCCCTCAGCATGCTTCGTGGAGTACCCATCAACTGTCTTTATGGTTATCCAGTTACGGACAACGTTGGATCAACAATAAAGCACTCGACTCTACATCTAGGGTCCATAGTGGTTTCAGGTCGAAGAGTGGAATACACTATTATCACCATGAGAATAACTTATGACACTTTGCATAACTTTCTATATAGTATTCTCATAGCGGGTCAATCCGGTATAAATATTACTCATAATATTCATACATATGTTTAAGACTTGATAACTCTTTATCCATGATCCATGAGATGTGATCATCAGTCTACAAACATAATAGTCTTAATGCTTTAATGTTATCCCACTTCACACTAAAGCTCGACTACGGATACTTTAAGAATAGTGTCCTTATGTTTAATGTGTTCTCATGATTAAGTCACACTTAATACATTAAGCGGACCAGCTATTCTAGGGACTTTATTAAACAAACGTAATAAAGAAAAGCCTTTTATTATTCGATACAAGTACCAAAAGTATTGGCCTCTAGGACTTACACCAACACATATACCATATTGGACGATCGAAAAGATTTCAAGCATTGATGGGGTGAATAAATGTAGTCATCAATGTTTTTGGTTTACCAGTCGATACTGTACATGCGTGAGCTAAGATTTCCATGGTCAGTACTATAATTACATCATTACAACTGTTACAACAAAGCATATCAATACACTATCTCAATTGACACTATAAATATACCATATTTTACAATTTTCAAAACATCATTTAAAATAACACTTCTTAAACCAATATCAAATACTCTACTCTTCTCATAACTCATGGAATCAATTGGACTTCTTCTTCATTCAACTCTCATAGACAAATTTTCAATTGTTAAAATAACTATCCAGCTAAGTGTTTTACAAGATTTTACACTATTTTCATTTTTAATTCTGACTTTGTAAATTTGAACCAATACCTATTTTTAACTTATTTTTTCTCCCCGGTCATATGCTGAAATTGATCTTGCTTTTATTAATAAGTATAAAAATGAATTCAAAAAAGGGTGGACAATTTTGAACAACCAAGGACTCCATCACGTCATAATATTTAACCGAGATCATGATTATCCACTTATAATAAATGGTTGCATTGTTATTGTCAAATACTACAATTTATCGGATAATGTTGTTTCTTCAAGTAAAATATTATGGTGACAACAATTTTGAAATACAAGACGTTAATCCAGTATCATCTCTGACTAAACTACCATGGTTCATAGTCGGTATCTCTACCATCACAATATATATTCATTTGATATTGCACTAACCCCTATTCATAGTTCATTACCAAAATTAGTTGAGTATCGACTTTTTACTTTTTCTTCTGTATTGAATAAATATATTTAATTACGGTATTTATTATTTAACTAGTACTCTTGGGACACTAGTTAGAAAAAAAAATTACATGATGTTACATTATGTTTATCACACTTTGCTTAGCAGACGTGTTTAATCTTTCAATTTGTGATGATTGGCAATTACTACTAGCTACCACTATAATATGGTAATGCGTATATTAGCGAATTATTTTTAAGTGAACATTTAATAAATGGAAATAAAAGGGGAGTTTGAACATTAACTTAATAAGTTTGATAAACCAAATCAAATTTAGTTGTTGAATTTTCGATTAGCTTAATTATCTACTTAAATGATTGCAAAATCATTTGCAAAAATGGAATACAAGGAAAGATATAGGATAGATGAAAGAGGAAAATATATTGTCGTAGAATCTAATTCTTTAGTGGATTCTGATTTTTGCACCATAAAGAGGGTACACACCTTATTGTTAATTTTTATATTTTATTTTGTAAGGTTTTATGGTATCATTAGACATTATAAAGTCACTTGATTATTCGATTAAACTTTGTTAAAATTGTTTTCCACTTGAACTTCGTCTTATATGCAGCATAATTAATTATAATGATGTAAATCCAACAGGAATAATTTGAATTTTCATAGGGCCCCATTTTTAACATCATATTTAAAATAAGGTCTCATCATCAAAACTAGAATAATAATTAATTTTTTCTTTTTAATTATATTTGAGAATATAAGAGTCTCCTATCACTATCATCAGATAATATATAGTTCTAATATATCTTTATAAATGAGATAACTCGTATTTTATAAACTGGTTTTGTAGGATTGAGATAAATCCGATCACATTTTTTACCAAAATATTAGAGTTTGATTTAAAATTTATTGAGTCACCCGCTATCAGGTTTTCGCTATTAAATAGAGTTGAAATTGAGTCGAGTCGAGTTGAATTTGCCTAAGCTCGACTCGACCCGATAAGAATTGACTCAACTCAAAATCTGACTCGGATTCGACACAAATTTTTTTTAAGCTCAAACTTGACTCATTTTAAATTCATAAACAATTCGGTTCAACTCGTTATTAGGTTCAACTCATTTGTTCCCCGGCCTTATAAATATTTTTTAATATATTTAATATTTTATTTTAATAATGTTTTAAAAGAAAAATAATAAAATAAAATAAAACTTATAAGATTGAAAGAAAATAGAAATCTGAGATTTGAAATCTTCTCTTTGAGTATATATATATATATATATATATATATATATATATATATATATATATATTATAATATATATATATATAGATATATATATAGATATATATATATATATATTAGAATATATATATATATAATATAATATATATCTATATATAATATATATATATATATATATATATATTAATATATATATATATATATATATATTATATATAATATATATATATATATATAATATTAATATCTATATATATATTCTATATATATATATATAATATATATATATATATCTATATATATATATATATATATATATATATATATATATATATATTATATATATATATATATATATATATTCAACCATTTGATTTATGAATCAAGTTTAACGATTTAGTTGTCAAATTGAATTTCGAACTATTCGAGTTAGTTCGGTTCATTCACTATTACGTAAAAGTCATTTCACCACGGTTAGAAAAGGGATACCACCACGGTTGAACAACCATGGTAAGGTAGGGGTGGTTGTAAGTATGATGTTTTCCACCACGGTCGTGTGACTGTGATTATAAACTAGGTAGTGAACTACCTATCACAATGGCTATAATGAAATTCTAACACTTAAAATTATGTGATATATATACCTGAGTTTATTATAAATTATGTGAAATGTTTATTTCTCCAATATTCACTAAACATATAACTTTTCAATCTGATAGAGAAATTAATAATATGACAAATTAAGTTAAATTAATAGAAGAACAAGTTAGATTAATCAATGTTATACAAGATTTATTCATCTCATTATCCATATTTCGCTCTTTAACGATTAGATTTTGTTAGAATGCTCCTAGTTCTTCAACCTCCCATTCATCCACCTCTAATTTATTGTGCAAAATATTATTTAATTTACAAAAAAAAATTATAGGTAGAGAAATGAGCGGTAAAAGAACTAGAAGAATTAAACAAATTTCTGACCGTTAAAGAGCGAAATGCGGACAATGGACTGAAGAAATCTTGTATAACATTGATAAGTGTAATTTGTTTTATAATATAACTTATTATCTCATATTATAATTTTCTATTTCAATATGAAAAGTTATATATTCGGCAAGGGGTTGGAAAAACATTCAAACCACAAGATATCATAAATTTATTTTCTAAACAAACTTTAACAACAACATTCATCAACAACAAATTTTAAACGACATACAAGATACAACACACAATTTTTATTAACAACAAAATCATCAACAACATACTTACAATTTGTATTACTAACAACAAACAACTTTTACCAACAACAACATATCAACTTATAAAATGTTTCACGAACGTACTTGTCCCAAAATGACCTCCACAATGAAAGGATGATGAAGCTAAAGTGAGAGCTAAAAACTTGTGTTAATTTTGAATGGATGTCATTTTGCGTCTTTCACAAGTTTGCAGCGCTCATTTTAGCCTAATCCTCCTTATATTTTTTTCTTCTTAGCAACACAAACCATTTGTGAACCACACCCATAGTACAGAGTTTTTTGAGTTAATTTTTTTCATTCAACTTCCCTACCTACAAGTCAAAATGTATTAGCATGACATTGTAATTATAACAGATACAGAAAGTTCACTTCTATAACCCACACACTTCTATAATCTATAAACCAGCAGAAAGTTCACTCATCTTAAGTTATACATATCATATTATCCTACAAACAGAATGAAAGAAGCTATTGAAACATAAACAATGACACATAAACAACATAGTTCACTTTTTAGGTTATACATTCACTCATATTAAATTACTTCTAAACAAATTTGGAAACATAAACTATTGAACCATGTAAGAACCTATATATACTATATTGTGAAGACTAACCTGTAACGTAGCCATTTCCTAAGATTTGATGAAGTTAAATCACATTTCGTAAGCCTTGATGCAACAAAGGTAATCATTCGAAGAAGACGAGTTCGCTGGATGAGTTTAGTGTTTCCATTTTGCATGTTTATGAAGAAAGGTTGTTGAAACATTAATGGAGATTAGGATATATGAGAGAGACGAGTGAGATAGATGTTAGAGTTTTATTTTGAGAGAGGGGATTCTTATGTATTGAAGCGAGATAACTTCGTTATTATATATATATATATATATATATATATATATATATATATATATATATATATATATATATATATATATATATATATATATCTATATATATATATATATATATCACCACAGTTGATAGTAAGAACCGTGATAAAATGTTAGTATCTTACACCATGATTGATAAAATGAACTGTGATGATAAGGACAAATAGTTTTTGTAACAAAAAAATAGAAAATTGTTTGTATTGGGATTCAAACCCTTACATTCCAGGTAAATTTCACCGCAGTTGTTAACATTGATCGTAGTGAAATGAATTTTAGTAAATAGAAAAAATAAAAGGTGCCCAAAAAATAAGTTATTAGTACAGTTAACAGAACGATCATTATAATATGGTGTTACGAAAGATATATTTTATAGTAGTGATTGATAGTCCTACTATTACGTCACCCTTCATTTATTTCCACTATCTAGATGTTCAGTCCTGAGCATGAGAGTGTGTATTTAGAGTCTCACATCAGACAATATATGACATAAACATATATTTATAAGTGGAGACACTCTTCATTCTACAACCGGTTTTATAGTGTTGAGTTAGACTCAACCACATTTCTTAGCATAAAAATATCTAACAATAAATTTAATTACTTCTTTAATGACATTTGAATCTTAATTTGTTGTATGGTAGAACTCTAGTTTCTTCTACTATACCTAACATATGTTACTTACATTGTACTTGGAGTTTGTATAAAAATTATATGTTTGATCAATCGTTGATCAAGGATTTTTATTTTATTGTTGACTAATGGGCAAATAAACACTTGAAGGGAGATAAAAGTATAGTGATTTAAATTCAAAATTAAAATTTTAAGTAAAATATTCTCATAATTAAACCACTAGCAACAATGTTTTTTTAGGGAAAGACTTATTCATTCACGAGGAAAAAGGATCATGATGATCCAACAAAGGAAACTCCCTATCAAAGGGGAAATGTCCAAGCCAAGTTTTAGAACCTACTTCATGGCCAAGGCCTACGAGAGAATGTGCACGCATGTTAAAGGTGCGAGTAAGGTAAAAATAATTACAATCCTTAAAACTATTATAAAAAGAGAGGCAATCCAGGATAATAGGCTCTAGCTCCGCTGAGAAATCAAGACCGTTATTGCAGTCAACCACCGGGAAGCTTGGGATTTTATACTTTGGGACGAGGGTTGTGAAGGTTTTGTTCATCTCATTGGGATCATAATTGTTATTCAACACCTTAAGCACCATTTACTTAACATCAAAGCCTACCACATGCCAATATTTCTTGTAGAATAGAGCTGGAAGCCCATCTGGGCCTGGAGACTTAAGAGGATGCATCTAGTCTAGGGCTTCTTTTACTTCCTGCTCAGTGTAGATATTGGCGCACCAATTCTTGTGTTCATCAAACAACTTCCTTTCAACGGTCTCACTATGTCTCATAATGTTGGTTGTATGGGATGTGGCAAACAGATCAGAGAAATAAGAGTTGAGAATCAATCATCTCATAGTTTCCCTCCCCTCTCTTCCAACCCTCGTTAAAATCTTTGAGCTTAAGGATAATATTGGTTTTTTTTTCTTTGAGCAACTTTACCGTGAAAGAACTTGGTATTTTTGTCTCTTGCATTAAGCCAAATTGCACGACTTCTCTGCCTCCAAACAATCTCCTCAGATTGAAGAAGCTTGTTCTTCTGGTTTTCAAGAGCCTTGGGCTTCCTGATATCTTTCTTACCGGTGGACCAATTTCCTTACTCCATAAGTTTTTCTTCTATTCTAATAATCTCCTTCCTAATATCATTGGCCCTATATTCTTTAAAGAACTCCCCCATAGTTCCCAAATCTTTCATCTTTTGCTCTCCCCTTTTGTTAGGCCTGTTCCATATGTGTTTAATTGGATCCTCACATCTTTCATCCTTGGTGCGTGCCTCCTCAAACCTGAACATACGATAGTGACTTGAGTCTTTGGTCTCCTCGTTAAAACCTAGATCAATCTTGATTGCCACATGGTCAGATCCAAATTTAGCCAAGTGTTGGACTCTGATATGGTTGAAAGTCTGGATGAAGTTAGAGGTTGCAAAAGCTCTGTCAAGTCTGCATTGAATATTCGCCTTCTTCTGCCTACCATTAGTCCACATGAAAGGGTATCCCACAAAGCCTAGATCTTTAAGCCCGCAGTCCCCCCGTTACTACCCTCCCCAATATCAACTGGTTAGAAGTTCTGTCATTGCCTCATTGTTTTTCTTCTTCAGTGAGAATGTCGTTGAAATCCCCGAAACAGATCCAGGTATCTCAAACTTTTCTAGAAGGAGCTTGAAAAAATTCCATGTCTCTCGCTTGTTAACTTCTTCTGGAAAATCATATACACCTGCAAAATTCCACGAAGGTTTATCCTCTTTAGCTTGAACTGAACCAGCCACGTGGTTTAAAGAATAAGAGTTGATAATAATATATAACTATTCATTCCACAAAGGGACAATCTTCCTCTCCTACTTCCACATAGCACACATTCTTTTAATATTTTTGGACTCATGAGTTTTTAATGTGGTTTTCATGAGAAAAACCAATAAGGTATTTTCTAAACGAATGAGCCTCTGCAAGGCTCGAACTGCATGGGGGCTCCCTAAACCCCTGCAATTTCAGCTGAGGATTTTCATTGGGATAGGCAGTGTTGGTTCTCCAACACCACCTCTGGTATAATGGAATTTACTTTTTCTTCAGTACCCACCCGCTTCCTCTTCTTAATATGGTTCTCCATATCTTCCATTGGGCAATCTGTAATCAATACTTCCATCATATGACGTTTACCTTGCCCTATCCATCTTGTTTGAGTTGGATTTTTAGTGACCTTCTCACCTGATTTTTTCCTTCTCCATTTCTTCCTTGCACGTAAAACATTTGGGAGATGTTTAAGTTCTTCCTCTGCGTTCCCTGGAATGATGACGATGTTTAACAACAATATTTGTTAAAAACTTATATGAGTAAAAAAATGTTTTTTTACTTAGTTTTTGTATTAATAAAACAAAAATAATTGGATGGATGAGATAATTCAAATAATATATTAGTTGAATTAAATGAATGTAATCTATTTATTTAAGACTTAATAATTTATTTATATTAATAAATTAATATAAATAAATTATTGATATT
This sequence comes from Lathyrus oleraceus, assembly GCF_024323335.1. Classification (NCBI taxonomy): domain Eukaryota; kingdom Viridiplantae; phylum Streptophyta; class Magnoliopsida; order Fabales; family Fabaceae; genus Lathyrus; species Lathyrus oleraceus. Next base: position 114,154,217 of record NC_066582.1, read on the forward strand.
TTGTAAATCAAGCTTTTAAAAAAAATGAAAATAATTTATTCAATATGACTTTGCATTTTATTTTTTATCCACAAGAAATATTTACTATTTCCAATTAACTATATATTTTTATATTTAACTTTAAGTCATCATAAAATTATTTATATTCTATATTCTTCTCTATTTTATTAGATTTATATCATTTGTCACTTCGTGGTACATCATTTGTCACTTCGTGGTTACTAAGGGGGACAAACTGATATGCCTATTATATTTAGGTTTGCCTTCTAATAATTTGTAAAAAAATAATATAGGATGAAATGAAACGAATATAATTAAGAGTATGGACATAAAACCTTATTTCACTATGAGACCAGCCACAATTACAAAATTTTAGGTTAATATTCACGAAAGCTTGCAAAATATAAGACAGAGTGAATCGGTTATATTAGAGAGGACAAATTTAAATCTTTAGCACATTTTAAAAAAAAAATACAGATAAAATGGATATTTTCGGTGGACCGGATTGCCACGAGCTAACTTCTCTTTTACCTATTGTTTAAACTATTAAAATTAAAAAGAAAGAAAAAAAGAAGATAGTTTTTTACAGAAAAATAAAATAAATAAATGAATAAATGTGATGAAATTGTAAAGTATAAAAGAGAAAAATAATTTTTAAAAATAAAATTAAAATTAAAAATCTAAAATAAAATCTAAAATATAATTAACCTAAAACAAAATTAATTGAAAGTAGTAAATATCACACGTAGATAAAAACAACTTATATTTGACAGAAAATAAATTTCATGTAGTTTAATTTTAATTTAATCGATGTCATCTATCTTTAAATAAATACTACCTTTAAATAAACATTAATATAAGTGAAAAAGAAATAAGTGTATTGATAATATAAAATAATATTACACAATATAATTAATAAAAATTTATAAATTTGTTATGTTATATTAATATTTTATTTGTTCTCTTACAATTTAACTTAAATAAAATATCAAAAGATAGTATTTAATTATGGTTGAACTATGTCAAATTTATTATAAAATTTTATTTAACTACACTTTAAATTTAATTCTGACAAATTTAAATTGTGTTATACTCTATCTTACCCTCTTAAAAGATAATCATGATGCTCAATAAAAAAAAACTCATCAATAATATTTAAAATTTTCAATTTTTCAATAATGTAAATGGAGTTTTATATTTAAAGATTGGTTATTAAGTTCTAAAATTTGCCACCATTAATCTACCCTTTAATAGATATCATTTCGTTAACCATTCAAAATGGGAATATATGAATATAACAAGAATCAACACAAGGGTCAATTCTTTAATATTATCCATTTGATTGATATGTAAATCGACTAAGATTTTGAAAGTTGTTTGTTCTCTGCTATTAATTGATCAAACACAATTTGGAACCTTGGACTACCCCCCTTTTGAGTCCTTGTTTGACAACTGGTTTTGTTCCAACTCAATGAATGAGAATAGGGTCTAAAAAGATAGAAAGAATGGCATGGTGGGTATTTCCATTTGTGCTAAAAATAATAAAACCTCATTAATATTTGTGAATCATTATATATTTTGTGAATTTTACAAATTTGTTGTTGGCTAGTTTTCAAATATTGAAATGAACTTTGTAATTTAACACTTAAAAAATAATTATAGTTAAAAGCCTAATTGATTAAATTTGATATTTGATGAAATGTAATTATTGAATTAATTAATGACTACATTATGGCATAAAGACTTGTTTGTATGGTTTTTATATAAGTTTTACTATAGAGATATTATTTATTTTGAATATTTATTACTTTTAATATTTTAACATTTTAATGTGTTTATCATATTAAAATTAAAATGTTAAATTTATTCTAATTTTAATTAAACTAAATGAGATGAAATAATGAAACGACAAGTTTTGATATAAACATATTTGATTTTAGTATAAAAATTGCATTAAGCATTTTTATTTTTAGATTTTTTCTTCTTCTGCACTCTGGTTCTCAGAGGGAAAGGACCATAGTAATTCATAGCTTGTGTCCGAGAGGTCATGCATGACATTGGTCAAGTATTCATCTCATCAGGAATCAAACTTGGTATTCCTTGAATCTTCATTCAAGTAACTCGTCTACCATTCGAGCCCAAGTGCTTGGTTAAAATTTATTATTACTATGCACCTACAATTATTGTAATTAAAACCTACAATATTTTAAATGAACACTCAATCCTACCCAATAATATAAATCTTTCTACATGTATCTTAGAAAATAGTACGATTATGGATGATGATGATAAAAAAACTATGTGGAAGAGGAATGTTTTGTACTTGCAATATAATAAGATGAACTTTGCTTGTGTTTTTGTGTGGGCATAATAGGGCTTATGTTATGATATTTAAAAAGTAAGTGTCTTTACTCAAATGCCTAATTGGGTATTTATAAATGCGAATCTCTGATAGAGGAGAGAGTGGAGATATCAGTTCTCATGTCTACAATACTGGTTACACGTCCATTGGGTTTAACTCGTTTTTGAAATGACTAGGGTGAGTCATCCTTTTATGTTGGAAGTGGAACCGGTTCAATGAATACTTTAGTTTTTTCCGTTGAGGAATCTCATTCAACACTCTTAACATGTAGCTTAACACATTATCCCACAAGATATATAATTGAGAAAGTGGGTCAGACTCGATCACATGATCGTCATGTGACCTTGCCATTACTGTCCAGGTATCTCTTATGTTATTTATGAGTTAAAAATTTGGTGGTCCGAACTCTTTGGGCTTTGACTAGATATCTTAGTCCACAACTTCTCAAGTACAAGGCCTCTAAGAGGAAAGTGATTAAGATGGGATATTTTGGCACACAGTCCCTCAAGCACGAAGCCTAGAAGGAAGAAGTGATTAAGCTAGGAAGTTCTAGTACACAATACCTCAAACACGAAACCTGTAAGGGTGAAGTGATTAAGCCAAGATATCCCAATACATAGTCCTTTAAGCACGAGGCATGTAAAAGATAAGTGATTAAACTAGTATACCCCTTGAGGCATATTCCAAGGCGACAACAATTGACTTTCTTACTCGACACACTTATTTGGATTTAAATGTGTCACATGAATTTGGTGGCAACTTGTTTAGGACTGACAATTAAACTTTTGATAATATGGTATACCTTGGGATTAACGGTGCAATTAACGTGGTGAAATGATTAAAATCACATTAGGAATTATTTAACGATTATGACCATTTATCTGTTGGCTTGCTTGTGATTAAGACGATTGATTTTATGTTATAGAAATGATTCATAGGACCCTATGGGTGCCTACTCGGTCTAGGAGGACATTCTCCCTTCACAAACATATGACCCTAAAATTTCCCTTTTCACCTTTTCTTTATTACTCTTCTTTTTCTTATCAGATATCACTTTTCTTTCATTAGCTCATCTAACTCCCTCAAGCGAATCTTCAATAGGTATTAAGTTGTGTTTCTCTTTATCTATTCCCATTTTTCAAATGTTTAAATAATGGTGTTCATTAGAGAATGTGACGAACACAATGGTTTAATTCATCCTGAGATGTGTGAGAAAAGATGCAGGATGCAAAATCATTGTTTATCGTGAATAGGGGGTTTATTTGAAACTGATTGAATTAGGGATGCTTAGGAGTTATGACAATAGTTCTAGTAGCTTTGATTATGAAGATATTAGTGGTAATGAACTTATTTTATCCTCTTCTTTCCCAAGACAGATGGGATTGTTAATGGAGACTACAGGGTGGGGTTAACACCATTAGTTTTGTCTTCAATGGTTCGGTCAGTGTGAATTCGTTTCGTAAAAGTTTGGAGAGGAATGCTAGAAATGCAACAAATAACTAGAGGAGGAAAGGTTGGAGATTCTTACCTTAAAAGAGACTATCAATGTTGAGACTACCTCTAAGGGTTTATTATAAACTTATTTGGAAAAATATTGTACAAATATTTTTCTTGTCTCCGACCACATGTTTGAAAAGGCAAAATCAGGTACATTTCATGTATCTCCACTTGGATTTGTGCGAGTTCGATCAGTTTAAGATCGTTCGGGATGGATATTTAGTTGAGGAAGAAGATGAGCCTGAAGAAAAAGACATGTCTCCTTCTAAGAAAGATGATCCTACTATTTTGAGGTAAGGTGTTACTCATGTTATTAATGGCAAGGACAAACTTGTTCTTGAGGAGAGTGGGCCTATCTTGCTAGAGAATTAGATTTGATTGTTTATAATTTGGATATTTATGTAATATTGACACCCCTCATGAGAGTTTTATATAAGATGCCCCCTATTTAGCATTTTTTATTCATATAACCACACCTTTTTTAGGGATTTTTGACTTAAATCAACATTGCAATTTTAGCAAGTTATATTTGGCGTTTTGTCCTTTTTTTTTTAGTTTTCTTGTCTCATTTAGATTTACTTAAGAGTTTCATAGTTCCAAGCGAGCTCATGCTTATGATATTCCATAGGAAGTAAATGCCTTTCATTCGACGAAAGGTTGCTTCTGAGAGCATGATGTCACCATGAAGGATACAATGATAATCCAAATAGTGCAACAATACATCAGAGGGAGCAACAATACCTTGGAAGGAACAACAATACCATAAAGTGCACAACTATACTCTAGATGGTGTAGCAATACCCTAGAGGGTGCAACAGTATTCCAGATGGCGCAATAATACCCCAAAGGGCGCAACCATATCTTGGAGAGCACAATAAATATTCATTTTCTTGACAAAGTATAATCTTTGTAAATAGGGAGCCTCATTAAGAAAACCATTTCCCTTGTATGGGGAAAAGAGTGCCACCATATTCCTTTTATTGATGCATTGAGTCAAAAATACAAATTGCAGCGACACGAATCATCACCTTATTAGTCCGGTAACATGAAAAACAAACTAGTTGTAATAATGCCTTAGATTAACTGAGTTATAGGACTTGGGAATTGGGTTATCATCCAATTCTTCCAACTTAGAGGTGACATGTTTTAGTGTCTCTCGTATTTTGTAAAGTCCTTCCCAATTAAGGAGATGTTTTCAATTCTAGTTGGTGCTACGATATGTATGAAGATGCGCTCTCCTCTCTTCATGTCCATCGAAAACACTCGTGAGTTGTATACTTTTTTTGCTCTTTGTTTTGATGCATATTGTTGGATATGGACGATCTCGTGTGCATCGTCGAGTATATCAGTAGCGCACTTGAGACCTGTTTCATTTTTTCTTCAACAAAATATTCTTATCACCATATGGGTGTATCAACTGCCACTAGTAACATGTAGTGGGTGTCGTATACCATCTTGAGCGGTGTTTCCTTAGTGAATGAGTGTGATGTCGTATGATACGACCATAAAACCTATGGCTTTCAACAATGATACTTATAACAATAATTTAAAAAGTGAGAATACCTCAGGTAGTTATTCTGGTCATAAGCCTTTTGCCTCATCGAGCTTATTTTTAATTCCACGGAGGATGAACTTGTTGTCAGACTAAAATTTCCCATTGTTTTTAGGATGTACGACAGAGACAAATTTTGTTTGAATTTCAAGTTGATGATAGACCTTGGCCATGGTACACTTGGAAAACAGAGTTTTATTGTCCTAAACAATGTACTTAGTTAGCCTGAACGTACAAATTATTCACTTTCAATACAAGCACCTTACCTTGTTTGCAATGATCTTAGATATCACATACGTCTCAACCCACTTGGTGAAATAATCTACGCCCACAAGAAATAATTATAGTTTCCTAGGTGCTAAAGGGAAAAGATCGAGTATGTACATGCCACACTAGTAGGTCAATGAAAGGTTATTGAATGAAGAATCTTTGTTGGGGCGTGATGTAGGTACTAGTGTCTTTGCATTTGTCACACTTGTTGACATAATCAACATAATTCTTCTTCATGCTTATCAAGTAATAGTCAGCCTTCAATAGTTTCTGAGACAATACTCTCCCTCATATGTGACACATATAGACGCCTTCGTGTACATTCATCAATACCATGGTAGTTTCACTTTCACCCAAGCATCTAAGCATTCAGGTGGCTTTTCCTATCGTATACAACTTATTTGCAATCATAGTATATTTTATTCCATTTCTCTTATCTCCGTCACTTCGTCTTCATCCGAGGATAATTATTTAATCACCAAGTATTGTACAAGGTGCATCATCCAACTCTTGGTGTCTGGGACTTTAATGGCGTACACTATTATATTTTTTGTCTTATGGATGAACAATATTTCTTGGATAACTATCTTGTTATGATTGAACTTCTTAATACTAGAGAGCTTGGAGATCAGATTGATCATATAGTTTTTCTCTCTGGGTACATAGATTATTATGATAAACTTAAAGTGTTTGGCCAAGTTCTAGATCTTCTAGAGATATTTTACAAGTTATGTCTCTTTTTTATGATAATCACATGCAAATTTCATTGTGGCCAACTAAGAGTCACTTATGGCTCTAAGACTGCTAATTTTGAACTCGAATCTCAAAGATTGCTCTATGAGGATGTCCCTAAGTCCTTCTAATACAATTCAAACTCTACTTCCTTTTAGGTTGGATGCATCATCCACTAACAGGATTTATACATGTCAGACTTCCTCACCGGTTAGGGAGATGAACTCGACTAAGAAATCAACTAGCATTTGGAATTTTATAATGCATATAAGGAGGAAGTGTATGTCTTACTATGATAACTCAACAAACCACAAGATCATTCTTCATGCCAGGTTGAGATTGGTAAAATATACACACACACACTCAATTTTATTGATGATTTCCTCACCATCACAAAGTTTTCGAACTAGAACGTCTATTAAATGTAGGTGATGGATTAAATATGCATAAAAACAATAAAACAAACAATATTTTTTTTTATGAAATTAGCAATATTGAAGTATTTTGGACTAAAATCATAATTTAATTTGATTTAATTAAGAAACAATGAACATAATTGTTAAATAATATAATTGACCTTTTGTTATAATTGCGTTAAATATAGTTTAGTTTATTTTTTTTAGTATGTAATCTCCTTGTAACATTTTTTTTCTCTACCATAAATCATGTTATTTGCATTATTGAAGCCCATATATATATTATATATTATAATATATATATATATATATATATATATATATATATATATAATATATATATATATATATATATATATATTTATTTATTTATTTATTTATTTTCTTTTCCACTATGTCATCTTGATTGTTAACCTGTTATTTAAAACTTGATTCGATCCTCCTTTAACTACTCGTCTCTTTCTCTATAGAGTTCTCAAAAGTTTTGAAATATGTTTGCTTTATTTTTTATGATCGGTTCTATTTAAAAATAAGATCCTTTAGTTGAATTTCTATTTTTTTTTTTGCATATCATTTTCTATTTTGTGTGCTTAAGATTGAGATTGGATCATATATGATTTTGGTTGATTCTATCACTATAGGTTCTTGTATTGGTCATGTATACCTTTTGTTTGTGCCTCTCTCCTTTGTGATTTGGATTTCTAGTTTGTTTGATTTTGTCTAGTTTTATTTCATTTGATTTCTCTCTATGTTGGTTTGAATTGATTTGGTTATGTTTGGATGATTTTGATTTGATTTGATTTTGTTCCGTTAGTCTGATTTAGTATGATTTGGTTTGGTTCAAACTAATTTGGTTCAATTTTGGATTAATTCTATTTTGTTTTATTTGATTATATTAGTTTGGTTTGGTTCCATTTGATTCATTATGTTTGATTTAGTTTTATTTCTTTTTATTTGAATTGGATTGATTGATTAGGTTTGATTTGGTTCCTTATGTTTGATTTGATTTCGTTCCTTTTGATTTGGATTGGATTGATTCGATTTGATTTGATTTTTCTGTCAGATGGTTCTTCTTTGAAGATTATTTCTCTCTCATTTGACTCTTCTATTTGTTTGTTACTTCTGCCTACGACTATTCTTCTTTTTGCTTATTATCTCTGTTGGTTATGATATTAATTGATTTGATTTGATATCTTATTTTTAGAGTTAATTTGTAGCAAATTTAAAGTTTAGAAAATTTTAGTTTGATGTAGACTGTTAGAATTTTAAATTTATATTGTTTGTTATTGAATATGTTTTCGTTTGTCAAACTTCCCATGAATGTATTATGAGTTTGAGGAAAGCGGTTCGACAATATATAATTAATTTTTGTTATAATTGGGATAAAAATACTATAGTCTATCTATGTTTTTTTTGTAACATTTACTTTTATAAATTATGCTAGTGATATTATTGAAACTCTAGCCTTTATTTTTTATTTTCTTGTTAACTATAGCTACTAAAAATGAGTAATTTGGGATTCATATTTTCACACAATCTTATGAATTTTAAGAGTCAAATTTAAGAAAGAGTAACTTAATTTTCACACCGCTAATGTAATATTTGAATTTAAATCACTCATGGAAGGTTTTTGAAAAGATCAAAATGGATGGACCTATCTCATCCATTATGAAACTATCTTGATGAATTATTGCTCTATTCGAATTAACATTAATGTAAAGTTAGAAAACAATAATTTTTCTAGATGTGATACTTATTTTAAGACGGAATGAGTAGTTGATTATAAAAGATCTCGATTTTTAAATGATGATGAACTCCTTTACAATGGTGTTGTATGTTAATTTCAATAATGGAGGAGTATCTGCAAACATTCTTACAATGAAGTTAGTAGAGATTGAGAGAGTAAAATTTACACTTTAATGTGTACCTAAGTATAAAACCTTCTTTAGACTTTTACATTAATAAAAATGAAAAAAAAGTTATCCGCAAGAATACTCTTACTCTTGCCTTTCATTTTCTCTCTTGTTTTTGTTAAACAAACACAATGATAACAACAGTTCCGGGTAATTTTCTAACAGTAATCCAGCGATACGGTAGAACCCACTACCTAAAAGTGACAACGATAAGTAGATAAGAACCTCACTCCTCAATACTCTCCCCTCCAAGCCGAAAGCGATCACAAACTAACCTCATTTCTCATCTCACTCTCACCATCAATTTCTTCATAATTCTCCACGCAATTGCAGAAACTAATTCTCGAATCAGACAAACTCTCCTCCAAAAACAATCATGATCATTTCACCATCAACCTCATAATTGCTGGTACTATACTAGTACTACTACTACTATTCTACTATCTCCATAAATAAATCATAAAAAACTCATTATTATTATTATTATTATTATTATTATTATTATTATTACTATTATCAACAATGGAGCATCCTTTCTTCAACGATTGCACTTTCTCTTCCGCTAACCCTTCTTTATCAGAAATTTGGCCTCACTTCCCATCCCAAAACAAACGAAACCACTCCCTCTCGGAAAATCACTCTACCACTAAGCATAGAAAACCAGCACCACCAAACAACGATCAAAACGCTGCGTTTAAACCCGAACCAAACGCAATTTCAGCAAACAAACAACAACAACAGAATCAGAAACCTTTTTCTGAACTGTCACCGTCACCGTCACCGTCACCGTCACCGCCGCCGAAGCCGAAGCCGAAGCAAGATTACATTCACGTTAGAGCCAGAAGAGGCCAAGCCACCGATAGTCACAGTCTCGCTGAAAGAGTAATAACAGTTTCATTATTAATTTTATTTTAATTTTATTTTCAACGCGTGAAAATATTTTAATACTTTTTATTGATTATTACGACAGGCGAGAAGAGAAAAGATTAGTGAGAGAATGAAAATTCTACAAGATTTAGTTCCGGGATGTAACAAGGTAGTAAAAATGAGAACAGTTTTTTATAATTTTTTGTATATTGAATAATTGAATTATTGTTTATATATTAAACTTTTTTAGGTAATTGGTAAAGCACTTGTGCTTGATGAGATAATCAATTATATTCAATCACTACAACATCAAGTTGAGGTGCTTAATTATATCTTTTATGTTTTTATTATTTTCTCTAATTTAGGTATTGTTTATCTGGAAATTAACTTAATTTCTTTTTTCAGTTCCTTTCAATGAAGCTTGAAGCAGTTAATTCAAGATTGAATATGCAACCTTCTATTGAATGTTTCCCTTTAAAAGATGTAAGTCTAACTAATTGAGCTTAATGTTAATCTATTATCAAAGCAAATTTGGGGTTGGATGAGGTAGTTTAATTGATATGTGCTAGTTGAGTTAAATGAGTATAAACCGTTCATCTAGAGTTTCAGGGTTCAATTCCATTTTTTTTGACGGATCATTGCTTAGCACTGTTAATATTTATAGTCTGATCTGTTGGTTTAGGTTGGTGCTCAGCCATTGGATCTTTCTGGAATAGTATTTGGATCGCAAGCAGGAAGGGGCTATGCTCAGGGATCACAGCCAGGATGGCTACATATGCAGCTAGCTGGTGGTTTAGATAAAACATCGTAACAAAAGGACGATTCGTCGAGTATGACACTGCAATCAGTATGGTTTGTTTTTCATTTAAAAATACGAAAATTAATAGGGGTTTGTTACCGTGCTCTATTGACGATCTAGTTATTGTGTAGAACATTGTACGACATCATTTGTAAAAAATACATATAATCTCGATTTGCATTATCAATATGGTAGCAATTGAAATAATCTTATTGTTGTTTTGATTTGAAAACTATGCTCATCTGCTGTGATCATATGTAACTGTTAGTATATGTATTCATTCGGGTATGAAAGTTACCCCTTGTTAGGAAATTTGAGTCATTGTAAGAATCAGATTATTAATAAATATGTATCAGATTTCTGTATCTTATTGTTCACGAAAAATGATTGAAATTGATGTATTTAACGATTCTGTTCATTTTGATGGAAAAGCTGTTTGTATTCATAAGAATGTGAAGTTGCAAAAAGTTAGTGAAGCATCGAGGCAGTAGTATAATTTATAGTGCTTGCATGCAAGACAGAAGTATATACTAATAAAGATATCTTGAAAATGATCATATCAACATTAAAATTCATACAAGTATCCAAATTATCCTAGAAAAGACTACTACAAGCCTAGTAATGGGAATGTTAATAAGAGCAAATAGAGAGATCAAACAGCAGAGAGATCAAATAATTTTACTTGCTGCTTCCGTTACTTGAGTGGCCCTTTCGCGAAGCATCTAGTGTTTAATAACCTAGTGTATTCGGCAAGAGCTAACTATTTGGGTTTGAACACACTCAATAAGAGAAAATAGAAATAAAGGACAATGTTACAGTATTAATGTGTTATATTCCACTCTCTGTCAAGAGAGTTGCAGTTTCCATTTTCTTCTTGCCAAGAATATATGTTCTCTCCGTTCTAAAATCTTTTAGTGACTCCTTGATTTTCCCCTCCCCATTATATGCCTTTGACGAACCAGGTTGTTGAAGATCGAGGTATTGTTCTACATCATCCTCGCATTCAATAGACTCGGTTGAAAAGCTGTTGCCACCATGAGCCTTAACATCATCTTCTGTCAAGTATCCATATGTAGCTCTGTAAATCTCTAACTCGGTATCTAATGTCTTAACTTCTTCCTCTAGTTTGAGAAGAAGCTCATTAGTTTCTTGCAGGACTTCTTCATCATGCTCTATCTGCTCCTCCATCATTCTTTGATACTGTGAAGAATCCATCTGCAAAGCTGCCTTCTCTTCATGTAAGCGGGTGATCATAGCCATAGCATTGTTGGCCGCAACAGCTGAAGCACTTCTCTCTTCATCCAGCTCCATGTACAACGCCATGAGTGACTTGCGATCCAGACGAACTTGCCTCTTCAAATTGTTTAAGACGGGATCGTCTTCTTCATTTTGAGAACTAACCTCGCTAGAGTCAGAGGCATATTCTGTCTTTTCTAGCAGTGATTTCTTGGTCGGCACAGAAGACCATCTTGGACTGTTGTTTGGAGAATCTATAAATGGAACTCCGAAAAACCTGCTGCTCCATGGTAAAGACGGGGTTTTCGGGGACTCTAAGCTTAAATCATTGGATCCTGTCAATAGAGGCATCGTGGCTTCTTTTGGTACTTCCTTGACTGCATAAAAATTGATATGTTCATTGTCAATGTTTCAATGTAGTTATGCCACATTTTGATTCATTGATAGCATGTAATAGGTTATAGCTAATTAAAAACTCAATTCATGTTTTTATATGCACTCACATTTATTGTTCTGATTTTTAAGGTTGCTGTCATCCTCATTCTGTGGAAGCTTTGAATCTTTTTTTGCAGACAGGATTTGAGGCGAATCTACACCGCAAGATTCCTCAGACTTTGGCGTCGCGGTTGGATAAGCTGGTGGCAAAGCGGCTGGAGATTGTGAAATCGAGTCTGAATTCTTACTTGAGATGGAAGATTTGAGTTTCAATGGTGCTCCACAGCATGCACACATCTGAGTACTTTTCTCGGCCTGCAAGACCTTGCCGTCCTTCAGACTCAATAGAATGTTTTGTCCATCCTCAACAAAGCACTCGAGATTCTTATTCAAAACCCCTACAAGAGACTTATAGGTATCACAATCTGATTCCTTCTGCGTTGCGAATGAAAGTAAACACCCTTCACACATCTGTCTTATATCAGAAAGCTTCTTGTGGTTGTGACAAAACGCCATAGATGAAAGGTCTTTCTTGTGAGCCACACATATGGAATTGTTGTAATAAAAATTAGGCGTATTGTGCGCCAGAACATGATTCATCTTCGCGCAGAGCCAGCACGGAATTTCCAAATCAAAGAACCTTGAAAGCTCAGTGGTGAAAAATGCTAGAAACCCATCAATGAAGAGTGAAATCAACAACACCCATTCAAGCACCATGCACAACATTAAATGTGAAAATTTCCCTAGAAGTCGCCCACCAAAACAAGTAACCAATCGACACGCCATGTTTCTTTTCTGATTTTTTTCTTTCAAGAACCAACAACAATAGAATGCAAAAGATAAGGATAAAACCAAAATCTTTTCAATCTATTGTGTTGGTGAAGATTAAAGATAAAAGCTAGCTGGTGCAATTATTTGAAAATTTGGCAATATAATGTGGAAGGAAAGATCATGACCTTGTTTGGATGAGGAGGAGATCACAATCTTAACTTCTCTGTGTGCTTCTCTGGCTTCATCTGCATGCATTTGCAAAGGATAAGAATGAGAATGTTTTGGGTGGTGGAACTCATTTGGTTATAATTAGAAGAAACAGTTGTTTGTCGTTGTTGTTGTTTTTTTGAAAAACCAAACACATTAGTTATCCTAAAATAAAGGTTTGTCTATCAACTTAATTTGTTTCATAATCTGTCATATATGTTGCATGGAATCCTACAAACTTATACGAACTTATCATGATATAATAACTTACGTGTATCTATCTATATTATTCATCATATATCTGATTGGTTAAATGTGCCAAGATTTTTCTATTAATTAACTATCAACATTCTTCATAATAATATATGTAATAAAGTAGGAATGATTAGATAATGAATTAAGGATAGTAGACTAACAAATTATTATATTTAAATTAAAAAAATCTAAGAAAATTGTAATCAATTAAACTAACTTGAAACAAAATCAAAATTATGACCCCTAAGGTATCGTGAAACCAAAAAATGCAATCTCATATTAGTAGTTCGTCGTGAAATTTATCCTTCAACGTGAAATCGTGATCGTGTTCTTGAACTTCTACTTCAACATGAGTAATCTGCTGTACATTGTCATGTATGATTGTGTCATAAGAATCATGTTTTTATTGAAATATCATTGTCTTTCTCTTCTGTGTACGAGCGGGTTTCCATTGAAACACATGTGTTTTCTTTGAAATGCTTGTGTGTTTCTTTGAAATGTCAATGTTTTCTTTGAATTGGTCTTGCCAATTTTAATTTGTCCATTTGTGTTGTGGTCCTTTCATTGAAGTGGTTTATTTGTTATGGTTCTTTTGAAAATGCTTTAGTTATTAGTGTACTCATATGACTTGGATCACTTTTGACATAGATTAATAGTTTGGGACATCTATGATTCCATATTTTAATAAGTGGTTAGACTTAGAATTCATCATAGGGGTCAACATGTATATACTTATGTGAAATGGTATGTAGATGTCATTATTTCTGAAAGGGATTGGAATTGGAATGTAAACTTAAGATCCTATATGCAAATTGAAAGAATGATAATAAAAAGGTGTGATAAGAGAAGACAAATCAATTGCAACTTCTTCGTATTTTCATTGAGTACAATTTTGGTCTTTATACATATTTAGAAACTTTTGATATTCTAGGGAACACAATTGTAAATACTATTAATTTTCCCACTGTCTATTGACCTTCCAATTCTCTCCACTAACTTATTATTAAAAACCCATTAACGGTAACATTTAAAGTTTATTCAACAAAACTCCTTTGTAAACTTAAATGTTTCTTCTATTCATCATCCCTATCAATTTCTTGCCTCTGTCGAAGATTTCTTTTGATAATGGTTTTGTGAAAATGTCTGCTGCTTGGTCCTTACTTGCTACATGCTTCAATTCGACATTTCCTTCCTTCACGTGTTCTCGAATGAAGTGGAAGCGAACGTCGATGTGTTTGCTCCTTTCATGGTTAACTGGATTCTTTGCTAACTCAATTGCTGACCTGTTGTCAACTTGTATTATTGTAGCATCTTTCTGTTCTAGCTCAATTTTGCTCATCAATCTTCTGAGCCATATTGCATGACAAACACACCAGGATGCTGCTACATATTCTGCTTCACATGTCGAAAGTGTCACTATTAGCTGCTTTTTAGAAAGCCAAGTGAATGCAGTATTTCCCATGAAAAACACATATCCAGAAGTGCTTTTTCGATCATCTATGTCTCCGCACCAATCACTGTCAGAGTAACCAACCAACTTGTATTTCTCTGACTTCGAGTAAAACATCCCAAATGACACTGTTCCTTGGATGTACCTCAGAATTCGCTTCAATGCCTTCCAATGTGTGTAAACTGGCTCCTCCATGAATCGACTTACAATGCCTACACTTAATGAGATATCTGATCTTGTACATGTGAGATAGCGAACACTTCCTACCAAACTTCGATATTTGCCTGCTTCGACACGTTCTCCTCCATCAAATTTCGACAATTTTGTTCCTGGTTCCATTGGCGTCGAAGCCGGATTGCAGCTTTCCATCTTATATTTTTTCAAGATTTCTTTTGCATATTTTTCTTGTGAGATGAAGATTCCTGTTTCTTCTTGTCGAACTTCCAGACCAAGAAAGAATCTCATCAGGCCTAAATCTGTCATCTCGAATTCACGTGTCATTGTGCTTTTGAATTCTTCTATCATCTGATCATTACTGCCCAGAAAAATAAGATCATCAACATAGAGAGCAACAAGTAATACATTCATTCCTTTTTTCTTCACATAGAGGGCATGTTCGTACGGACATTGCTCGAACCCGTTCTCCTTGAAATATGTGTCGATACGTGTGTTCCATGCCCGCGGTGCTTGCTTCAGCCCATATAGCGCTTTCTTCAATTTCAGTACCTTCTTCTCTTCTCCAGCTTTCATGTACCCGAGTGGTTGTTCGACATAGACTTCTTCTTCTAGTACACCATTCAGAAAAGCTGTTTTGACATCCATTTGAAATATTGACCATTTGAATTGAGCAACTTGAGATATGAGTAGTCGAATTGTCTCCATTCTTGCAACAGGTGCAAATACTTCGTCATAATCAATTCCTGCTTTCTGTTTGTATCCCTTCGCAACAAGTCTCGCTTTGTATCGTTCTATTTCTCCTTGAGCGTTCATCTTTTTCTTAAATACCCACTTTACACCAATGGGTTGACTACCTTTTGGCAATTCAACTAGCTCCCAAGTGTTGTTGTGGATAATCGCCCTCATCTCTTCGTCCATGGCACTTTTCCACTTCTTGTCTCGTACTGCTTCTTCAAAACTGATGTTTTCAGCATCTGCCAAGAGACATACAAGGTGCACTTCACTTGTCGAGTCATACAGATCTTGCAAACTTCGCATTCTGGGTTGTGTAGGTTCATCTTCATCGTCAGAATCTTCAAGTTTTGTCGAATTGTTTGATGGTACAGCGACAGATGATTCTTCAACTTCGACAACAGCTTCTGTCGAACTGTTCCAGTCCCACTTACTTGCTTCGTTTATTCGAACGTCTCTACTCACTATCACCTTCTTTCTTATGGGATCAAATAGCTTGTACCCTTTTGTTTTCTCATCATATCCAATGAGTATGTATTTCTGACTTTTGTCTTCAAGTTTCGTTCTTCGTTGATCTGGTACGTGTGCATAAGCAACACTTCCAAATACTTTGAGATGAGAGACTGTTGGCTTCTGTCCGCTCCACGCTTCTTGTGGTGTTTGATCTTATAACTTCGAATGTGGACATCGATTTTGAACATAAATGGCACATTGTACAGCTTCTGCCCAGAATTCCTTTGGCATGTTCTTGCTTTTAAGCATTGAACGGACCATGTCAAGGACTGTTCGATTCTTCCTTTCAGCCACCCCATTTTGTTGAGGTGAGTATGCTGCAGTTAGAAATCTCCTTATACCCTGCTCTTCACAATACTTCATAAAAGCTGTCGAAGTATACTCACCACCTCTATCAGATCGAATTGCTTTAATGTGTCTGTCAGTCTCCTTCTCCATCATTACTTTGAACCTTTTGAACACCTCGAATGCTTCAGACTTTTCTTTCAAGAAATAAACCCATGTCTTCCGTGAGTAATCGTCGATGAAGGAAATAAAGTATCTTTTGCTACTGAAAGATTCTGGCGTGATTGGCCCACATATGTCGGTGTGAATCAAGCCAAGGATATGCTTAGCTTGATATTCTGCCTTCTTTTGAAATGAAGTTCTTGTTTGTTTGCTAAGCACACATTCTTCACAAAACTTTCCTTCAGAATCCATATCTGGTAGTCCATGCACCATGTTCTTTTTCGCCAACCTTCTTAAACCAGCATGATGTAGATGACCAAAGCGTAGATGCCATAGTGACGCTTTGTCTTCGACACTTACTTGTAAACATTTTTCTCGAACGTTTATCAGATCCAGTTTGTACATTCGATTTCTCTCCATTTCGACACGAGCAATCAGATGTCCCAGCTTGTCCTTTAAATACAGTATCCGTTCTTTCATCAGTATCGAATAACCTTTTTCTGTAAGTTGTCCCAAACTCAAGATGTTGGTCTTAAGATTTGGTACATAGTAAACATATTGAACTGATCCAATCAGCCCATCCTTCTGCAGGTAACGGATCGTTCCCTTGCCTTCTACCTTCACTTTCGATGCATCTCCGAAAGACACATTGCCATCTTCAATCTTTCTCATTTCTTTGAACAAGTGTTTGTGACCACACATATGGTTACTTGCTCCTGAGTCAAGATACCAAACATTGTCATTTGTGTTGATCTCATTTCGAGCCATCAAGAGAAAGCCTTCATTTGCTTCAGCTTCCAGAGTTAGATTGGTTGTTTCTTCTACCTTCTTTTCGATTCGACAATCTTTTGCAAGATGTCCCACTTTATCACAGTTATAGCATTTGAATGAGTTACAATCCTTCGCATAATGACCATACTTCCCACACTTGTAGCATTCAAAGTTGGAATGGTTCGACCTACCACCTCTTTGACCACGTCCTCTGCCACGCCAATTTTGCTGTATCGACTGTCCTCTGTCGAAGTTGCTGCCTCTACCACTTCGACCACTGTCACGTCCTTCACGACCACGTCCTCTTCCTCGAAAGTTTTGAGAAAAGAGTACCTTTTCGTCTTTGATTTGCTCCTTGGTTTGATTTGCATCCTCTACTCCTTCTTCCTTCTTTTTCATCTTACGTTGTTCGTGTGCTTCGAGGGAACCAGCGAGCTCTTCGACTGCGAGCGTCGAAAGGTCCTTCGACTCTTCTATTGCACACACTATATTCTCAAATTTATCTGTTAAAGATCTCAAGATCTTTTCGACAACTCGTGCATCAGTGACTGTTTCGCCATTTCTGGTAAGTTGGTTCACCACCTTTTGTACACGCGTGATGTAGTCAGATACATTTTCTGACTCCTTCATCTGCATCCTCTCCAATTCGCCACGAAGTTTTTGGAGTCGAACTTGCTTTACTCGATCTGCTCCTTTGAATACTTTCTCTAGCGTGTCCCACGCCTCTATCGATGTAGTCGAACCGGCAATCTTTTCGAAGCCGGATTCATCAACAGCCCTAAACAGCATGTAAAGTGCCGTTTTATCCTTCGATCGCGTCTCTTTCAACGCCTTGTTTTGAGCTGCCGTATATCCCTCAGCATCTGTTGGTTCTTCAAACCCATCTTTGGTCACCTCCCACGCGTCTAGAGATCCGAGAAGAGCTTTCATCTGGATACTCCAGTTTTCGTAATTCAACTTCGTTAGCCGTGGCAACGGCATTTGATTCATCATATTTGCCATTAGCTCTGATGCCAATTTGTGATAAGAGAAGACAAATCAATTGCAACTTCTTCGTATTTTCATTGAGTACAATTTTGGTCTTTATACATATTTAGAAACTTTTGATATTCTAGGGAACACAATTATAAATACTATTAATTTTCCCACTGTCTATTGACCTTCCAATTCTCTCCACTAACTTATTATTAAAAACCCATTAACTGTAACATTTAAAGTTTATTCAACAAAAGGAGAGTCATGGTAATATAAAATGTCTATGGTATTGAAACACTAGACTTTTATTTGTTCGTGGACTTAGGCTAATGAATAATGATATGGATCTACTAAAATTTGTTGATGATATTAAAATATTTGAGTTGATTGATGTATATATAGAGAACAATGTGGACAGTCTGTGACCAATGAGCCTGTACTAGAAGATGATGACTTAATATATGGTGAAAAATAAAAGGTTGGACACAATGATGATGGTGGAATTAACGAGGAGCATGGAGAAGGAACTGATAAAGAGGTTGATGAGGAGGACGATGATGGCGGTGAAGAAGTCAATGTTGAAGAATGAATGGATAAGAAGGTTGATGAGGAGGTTTAACATGGTGGTGATAATGCGGGATCAAAAGTCAACGTTGGAGAGGATAGTGAAACTCGTCCTGATTATGCTATTTACAGTGAGGAAGAATAGGATGATGACAATTAATTTGATGAATATGATTTTGAATAATTTGTGACGTTGATTAGACCACAATACTCCTAAATGAAAATGGCAACATTGAGTCTACAAAATAACCCAACCACATTTTTTGATATTAAGAGTTGTGATTCTAATGAGGTTTATACTCCACCAATAAGTGGTGGTGAAGATATGATGGATGATGTTTCCAACGTTCACAGAGAGTACTAATTTTGAGTTGGGAATGGTGTTCGAGTTTAAGTTTCAAGTAAGATATGCAATTAAAGATTATGCAATTTAGAATAAAAGAATGTCTTCGTAAAAAAATGACAAGAAGAGAATAAATGTTAATTGCATGGATGGTTGTCCATTTTATATAAGACTTAGCAATAGGAGTGTAAATCAATTTTGGAAACTAGTTAGTTTCACTTACGAACATACTTTCCATAAGACAACTAATAACAAATAAGCAAAACCTGATTGACTAGCTTGAAAAATTGTGTATACATTTAGACATAATCTTGATTTGATATGAAATCTAAAGGGTTGGTTGATGAAGTTATTCAACAGTGGGGGTGTGAAATTGACGCATAATCAAGCTAGATCCAAGACATGGGAAATTGAGATGATTCAAAGTGTTGGTCATGAATAACTATTACATTACATTTAAGAAGTTATACAACAACAGCCATAATCAATATTCATTGTGTTGATTTCAATGGTGGTCATGTTTTTGAGATTATCTACATTTTTTAATGGAAAACTGTTAGTAGTTAGTATTATTTTTCTCCTTTGTCAAGGATTGAACGTATGGCCTCTAACTCCTTTAAACTTTAGCTAAACTAGCTCAAATTTTTTGAACAACCCCCTAAAGAAGAACCTAGGTATGTATAAAAACATAAAAGGAAATATTTGCATACACATGTGTATTGGTCAAAACATACAGGTGTGCATGTTCCCTTGCAATGGCAGGGAGACTTAGAGACCTTAGCAGGTTTATAACACGATATGAGGGTTAGGACTTGCCCAGTGCGGTGAGAATCATTGCACGATGATGTTTTGAGTTAGTTTTGGAGTTCTTCTCACTTGAGGTGAGAGGCTCTGCTAATGATCGATGACACTTGGGAGCAAGCGTGTGATCACGGTTAGTCGTTTGTTAAGATTGTAGTGAGTGATTTTCTCTTTAGGGTGTAGTGAATGATGTATGACTTGAGATTTGTCTTTTCCCCTTAAGAGTAGATGTATTTATAGAGGCCTCTAAGACCTAGGGTTTTTGCTCCCCTAGTGGTGTCAACCACTCCATTCTTATTAGAGGAATTTATTTGACCACCTATCTTTCAGGAGTTAGGGGAGATTTCTTATTACTTGACTCACACGTCATTAGTGCCTCTGGAAGGGTTTCCAAGTCATCGCCCGGGCGATACTATTTATGGGTGAGGGCGCTCTGGTTTAGGGTTTCCACAATTACAACACTACAACATGCAAGTCTATCAGGGGATATAACTAAATGAAATTTTATGAAAGGCGGATCGGGCCACAACAATACCATAATGGGAAAGAGCAATACATCAAATGAAAGAAACCAATGTGAAGGCTTGGAAGGATATGGGGGATGAGCTCCAACATATTAGAGTATATCTCATTTTAATACACACACTCAATGTGGCTTGAAAGTTAACAATATGCGTGAGACATTTAATATGGAAATTTTGAAGTGTAGAAACAAGCCAATCATCACACTATTATAAGGAATTAAGCACTGCATGACATTGAGAATTGAAACTCAGAAAGATATTTTAGTTAATTATAAAAGAAACATTTGTCCTAAAATTAAACAAGTGTTGGAAAAGACAATGACGACAATTGGAGAATGTGGCCCTACATGGATAAATGATGGTAGCTTTTCCATTTTTGGAGTATAAAATGATGAAGAAATATTTATTGTTAATCTATTTCAAATGAAATGTACTTATAGGAAGTAAGATCTAACTGAAACCCCATGTTGCCATATGTTATCACACACATCTGGTATAGCAAGAAAGATCTTGAAGATTATACTTTACTACATATTTTTTTAATGAATCTAAATTCTATCTTAATAGCATCTTAAGTCATGTTTGTTAATATGTTCAAAAAGTCTACCGTGTTGGAAACTTATAACCATATCATTATGTAATCAAATGATCTCAAAATGAAGCCAATTGTTAAAAATAGCCTAATAAACCTTCCAACCATGAGAACAACTATTGGTCTTCCAAAGAAGAATTAAAATAAGCCAAATGATGAGCCAAAAATACAAAAAAAAATCTAGAAATCTTCAAATAATAAAGTCAAAATATGGGACCTGACCCCTAACAAGAGGACTTGTAAAGAGAAAAGTTGCATACAAGGCAATTTATAAAGGTGGGAATAAGAAAGAAAAATCAAATGGGAATACAAACAAGATTACCAAGGGAAAGAAATCAAAGAAGGGGTAAAGGATGATGGATGCATAGCGATTGCACAAGGATTAAAAACACCACTACAAACCCATGACTCGCATGCATATGATTGTTGAAACAAGTTTGGTTCTACAACTATCCTGAAGTTTTGACGATAAAAAATTGTAAGAGAATAACTTTGTACTATAACGAATTTGTTGAGTGTGCAGAAAAATTGGAACAAATTATGATTCTGAAGATGTCTAGACTCTGAACCAAAGAAAAAAGCGTTCAAACAAGTCAACTATATATATCAAAGACAACATTTTGAATAGAAGTTCTTAAGACTGACTCTGATATATAGATATGACTATCTGCTTGTGAAGTCTCAGAACCCATCATCCAAAGACTCTGAAATCTCATCAAATATTCTGAAGACAGACCTTGAAAACGCTACTCAAGCTTCAACATCAAATATCAGAAGCCTCTGAATTGAAGTTGTCCAAAAGTTAACAAAATATTTGATGTGACAGAAGTATATAAGCAAATCTACTTTTTCCATAAAGTATTGTACTATGTGTAAAAGACATCTTCCGCGTCCAATCATCTTCACCAACTATAGGTTACAACGTCACTTTAGTGTTTTCTTGAAGTAATCACCTCCAACAGATCTATTTTGCATCTATTTAAAGAGGACATTGAAAATTAATGAACGTGACAAACATATTTGATAAGCACACAAAACTACATCGACACTCACACTCAAAAACAAATAATAAGTGTTGCTTACACTTATGCACTTAGAACAAAGATCATTGTATATTCTTGTTAAGTGTCGAACTTGATTGTAAGCTTATGTATCTGCTTTTGAGAAGCATCTGTAAACACAAAAACTGGTATTACAATTTTGATTGTAATCGTCAAGTGACTAGGTTAGATCAGACTCTTGAGAAGTCAGTA
The DNA here is from genome assembly GCF_024323335.1 of Lathyrus oleraceus. Lineage (NCBI taxonomy): Eukaryota > Viridiplantae > Streptophyta > Magnoliopsida > Fabales > Fabaceae > Lathyrus > Lathyrus oleraceus. The sequence continues at coordinate 114,176,671 of NC_066582.1, forward strand.
ACAAGTTATTATTGAGAAATCTTCTTAAGCGACCAGGTAGGTCAGGTCTTAAGGAGTCAATGATCGTCAATTTTCTTAGCATACCAGTTGGGTCATATTCCTAAAGAAAGTCGGGGCAGGTTGTCACTGCATTTGTAATCAGGTTTGATTATTAGATTAAATCCTTGTGTAAGGAAAATCACCTAGGTGGGTGGACTAGAGGTAGCATTGTTAATGGCAAACCAAGATAAAAATCATTGTGTTATTTATCATTCTATCTGTTGTTTTAAGGTGTTGTTTTAGGTTGAAAAAAACTATCATTCTTAAACCTAATTCAACCCCCCTTACTTGTTTTTCTTGACCTTCAATTGACATTAGAACGTCGGTTCTGGTATTGACAACTTTGTGTCAAAACACTTAATCGTGCTAGATAAAGGTCCAACTTTTTAATGAAACACAAAATGGCATCTACCTTTCGTGAGAAGTCATGTACAAATAACAATGTTCACTATTCTGCCAAACCTCCAATCTTTGATGGAGAAAAGTTTGATTACTAGAAGGATATAATTGAAAGTTTTTTCCTTGGGTATGATGTTGACCTATGGGATATAGTGTTAGATGGTTACACACATCTGGTAGATTATATCAGTACTCAGATTGAAAGAAACAAAATGAGCGATCAACAAAAGAAATATCACAAGAATCATCATAGATCTAACACTATATTGCTAAATGTTGTGAGTGCACAATCCAATTAGAAATGTTTTGAATGATATAAAAACTAGGATACTTAGTATTTATGTACATTAGACCTTTATCTCTATGTCTAGATGTGCATTTTTATCATAGGATATTTAAAAATAGGCTAAAATCATATTTACAAGTTACAAATGTGTTTTATGTAAAAAAACACAGTTTTGGGTCGACACAATCGTGTTATGGGTCGATCCATACTGAAGGCAATTTTAAAAGAAAGTTGTTGCCTTATTTGGGTCAACAAACTAGACTCTTGGGTCAACACAAAGCTCGGGTGGGTCGACCCATAACCTCTTGGGGTTGACTCCAACTGATGCTTTGACAAACCAAAATGGCTTTGCCTTGTTTGGGTTAACTCTTATTTTACTTGGGTCGACACATAAAAGTTTGAATACTTCTATGGCTCGACTCCAACATCCTTGGGGTCAACATATTTTGTTCTAGTTTTTGCTAAAAATCTGTTTTATGTTATTTTTCCTTCACACGCACACACACACACACACACACACACACACACACACACACACACACACACACCACACACACACACACACACACACACACACACACACACACACACACACACACACACACACCACACACACACACACACACACACACACACACACACACACACACACACACACACACACACACACACACACACACACACACACACACACACACACACACACACACACACACATATATATATATATATATATATATATATATATATATATATATATATATATATATATATATATATATATATATATATATATATATATATATATATGCCAAAGGAAGATATTAGCATGCCTCACATCCGTCGTACTCAACGAGATCCATTTAGTTAGTCATGCGAATGAGTGTTAGCGTGAATCGTTTTCTATCTTCTAATTATTATACGAGAAGAAAGAAAAAAGAAAAGAAAGTGACTAAACCTAAATTTTCTATTATTGTGCTCGCCAAGATTTCAGAATCTTGTGCCGACTTATTCTCACGGTGTAAAGAGAAAGTCAAAGCTATATAGTTCTTTGAAAAAAGAACTGTTTGTTGGTTGCTTTGAAGGAGTGATGCTTAGATCACATTTGAGCAGTTAAACCTTTACTTACTGCTCGCTCTTGGAGGCTGAAGTCTTTGTTTGTTTCGAGTCGAAATGGATAAAGCACACACTCTTTTTAAAAAGGTTTTCAAAGTCGCGCATGTGCGAAAATAATTTTGAAGAGTTGAGACTGACATTTAGGTGAAGACGAGTATCTGGTCAGGGAGTTCTACAGCAGTATCCAAATACTCGAGAAGGAAAGAGGTCTAAACCCAATCACATTCTTTTTTATCCAAAAAGGTTATTAAAAAAATGTGTGACGAATCAAGATTCGTTTATTTATGGTGTTTTATTAGGAAGATGAATACCCGAATAGTAAGCTCTACAGTAGTATCCGAGTATTCAGGAAGGGGGAGGTTTAAACCCAATCACCTTCTTTTTCATTCTAGTTTATTATGAAAATGATTTTGAAAATGGAGGACTTGATATTGGATCATGTATTTCAAGTTGATTATGAAAAAGATTTGAAGTGATTGGAAAAATCGGCTCGATGTTAATCAAGCATTTTAATTGCTTTTGAAATTATGGAAACTTGAAGATAGTTATTATAATTTACTAACAAACTAAACTAATTATTAGAAATATAATTGATTAAAATAAATAGTAATCATAATAATAATAATAAAAAAAGGAAAAGACTATATGTTAGTAAAATGAGGGATGACATGTTAGTAATGAATTAAAAGGAAAGCCCAAGCCCACTAACTACTAAAACCCTAATTCACTAATAAGTAAATAAATACTGAAAATAAAAAACACATAAAATATTAATTCTAACACAATATGGGACGACTGAGATTCATGGAGGGAGGGAGAGAGAGAGAGAGAGAGAGAGAGAGAGAGAGAGAGAGAGAGAGAGAGAGAGAGAGAGAGAGAGAGAGAGAGAGTTATATAAGCATCCAATTAGACTCCAACATGTGGAAATACTAATGAAAGTAAAAAATACAAATCTTCGTCTTCCTCTTCCCAATTGTGAATTGCATAATAGAGGAAAAGAAAAACCAAAGTTCTTTCTTTTTTAAAACTTAAGTCATCTATCTCTCTTTTGTTATGAAAAATTAATCAATCCCTCTTTCACTCTTTCTCATGTCAGTTCCATGTAAAAGATGCAGAGAGAAAAGATAACAACAAACTTCTCATATTGTTCTCATATCCTCTTTCTACTCACTTTGCAAACAACACAAAAATTCATCCCTAAAAAATAAACAAGTACAAAAAATAGAATATTGTCAAAGCAAGAAAAATGGAAATAAACATAGCTACCCAAAGCGACAGAGACGGAGAAGATGCTGGCGTACGAGGTCGTGATTGGAGGGAAGTGGTGGTGACTTCGCCAACATCGAAAAGGGAGTGTGTGGGTGCGGTTATCCAGATGTGCAGTGATGGTGGAGTGTTAGATGCAGGGAAAACTTCACATGATGGAGCTTCATGGACGGGGAGCAGATTTGTGGTCCAAAAAAAGAGGTTGGTTTTGTTTGTGAAACTCGTTCAATTTTTGGCGTGGGTGATTCGGTTGCATGAACGGTTTTCGACGATTTCGTCGAGGATGGTGGTCGCCGGAGTGGTATGAATTTGCATGTGTGTTGCAATAGTGACAAATTCACGGCGGGAGTGGCAGAAACATGGTGGCCGAAGACGAGATGTATGATTATGCGTGAAACTTTTATGACCGAAAATAGGGTGTCAATGATGTTACCTTCTTTTCAGTTCTCTAATTCACTTCTTTGGTTGATGTGTTTCTATGTATCTATGATCACTCAAATATTTATAGACCAATGTTGTTGATTTTATCCATAGAGGAATGATCTTTGAAGTTATCCTTTTCCTTAATATATTGACTTAGTAAACTACAAGTTTTAGAGAAAGTTTTTGTTTCCGGTGCCTTTGTTGGCTCCAAAAGAATAAGAAATAATTAAGGTCATGAACATGATTATTGATGATGATTATGTAAGGAAATAGAGAGAGATTGAGAGGTTAGTTTAGAGAAGAATTAATGTTGTGTAATACGGTTCCATGTAGATGAAGATGGCGTGTTAATGGTTGTAGTGTAGTGTTATTGATAATGATTATGATAATGATGAGTAGTGATTGTTGAACATCCACCATAACCTATGGAGAATTTCTATCAATCTCGATGAACACAATTGTTATTAATCATACAATTACAAATGAAAAGAAAAAAACGATTGGGAAAGAAAGAATAAAATGCTGGAGAAGAAGAATATTTTCTATAGAGTTTTCTCGCTGCCCATAACCTATGGAAAACTTATTTATTCACTTTGCAACTGCAAAATTATGTGAATACAATGTTATGAGTTCTTTCTTCTCTTCATACAAGAATAAAGGTTACTCCCTCTATTTATATATTTAGGTTAGCTTACTCCCTAAGCCAAAATCCAAAACTATAAAAGCCCGAAATAGTTAACACTACTAAAAATAGGACTAAGTCGAAATCCTGTATGTAGTAACATGCTTAGATACTTCGACACACTAATAAAACTCGACACACTAGGTGATTCGACACATCCTTGCTTCTGTCGAGCAACCTACTTTGACATAAGGAATTAGAATTCAACACACCACCTAATTCATTGTGTCTAAGCTATCTACATTCATCATAGTTCTTAGTCTTTTGAACACTTCAACCTGCATTCCCTTTGTCATGATGTCTGCAATCTGATTCTCAGTTCTGCAGTGTTCCAAATTCATCTTCCTATCTGCTACCTGCTCTCAAAGATAATGGAACCTCATTTCGATGTGCTTGCTTCGACCATGTGCTATCGTATTCTTTTCCATATTGATAGCTGACATGTTGTCGATCTTCATAGTAATTGCTCCATGACTCTTCATTGTTATCTCTTAGACCAAATTCACTATCCATGTTGCTTGACATGCACAAAGGGAAGCGGCTATGTATTCTGCTTCGCACAATGATAATGCCACTATTGGCTCCTTTCTCGAACTCCAAGCAACTAGTGCACCACCTAGCATAACACATAGCCAGCTGTAGATTTTTTATCCTCAGCATCACTACACCAACTTGAGTCGGTATATCCCACTAGTTTGCATTCTTTTCCTTCATCAGTTGCAGGAAACAAATGCCATTGTCGAGAGTTCCTCTCATATGCCTTAGTATCCTCTTTGTTGCTGCTAGATGTGATACCTTTGGCTTCTGTATGAATCTACTCACCATACCTATAATGTATGTTAAGTCAGGCCTTGTGTGACAAAGGTATCGAAGTGACCCAATAAGTCTTCTATATTGGGTTGGATCGACATCATCTAAATCTGAATCTTTCAACAGTTGTAATCTGGGCTCAGCTGGAGTCGTAGTTGGGTTGCAATCTTGCATCTCTAATATCTTGAGTATTTCGCCTGCATACCTTCTTTGATGCATCATCAAACCTCTACCACTCTTGTAGAATTTGATGTTAAGGAAATATGAAACGTCACCCAAATATGACATTTCGAATTCCTTGTTGAGATCACCTTTGAAGTCTTCAATCTCTTCCTTGCAGCTACCTGTTATCAACAAGTCATCGGTATAGAGACATAGTATAAGCAATTCACTCTTGCTTATTCTTACATATAATTCATGTTCAGCTTTCCACTTTACAAATTCATTATGCCTTAGAAATCCATTTATCTTCTTGTTCCAAGCTCTTCGAGCTTATTTAAGTCCGTACAGGGCTTTATGCAACCTGTACACCTTTCTTTCTTCACCTTGTTTCACAAATCCAGCTGGTTGTGCAACATAAACTTCTTCTTTTAAGGGGACATTCAAGAATGCACATTTCACATCCATTTGACACATCTGCCAGTTGTTCATCTTTGCTAGACCAACAACCAACCTGATTGTTTTGATCCTAGTAATAGGTGCAAAAACCTCGTCGAAGTTGATTCCTTCTTTCTAGAGAAATCCTTTCGTCATAAGTCTCGCCTTGTTTCGAGTCACTTCTCCTTTTCAACTTCACCTTGTATACCCACTTCACATCGATTACCTTCTTGTCTTGGGGAAATTCGACAAGTGACCAAGTATTGTTGACTTCGATTGACTTCAGTTCTTCGTTAATTGCTTTCACCCACTTTAAATCTTTCAATGCCTCAGTTGCATTGACTGGTTCGACATATGCGTAGAAAGCATAGTGTACCAACTTACCTTCTTTATTGACCACATCATCTGATGTAATCATACATGTTTGCAACCTTGCAGGCATGTGTCTTATTCTTTGAGGTCCACTTGGGCTTGCTTTTGTTCTGACTTCTTGTCGAACTTCTCTTTCGACTTCACTGGATGGTTCATTACAAAAGATTCTCACCAAATCCTTCTTAACATTCTCAATCCAATCCCATTCCTTAAGCTCATTTATGACCACGTCCCTACTGATCACCACTTGCTTATTCACTAGGTCGAACAACTTGTATCCTCTAGTCAAATGATATTATATCAGGATTATCTAACTCGACTTGTCATTAATTTTTCTTCTCAACTGATCTGGCACATGTCTATGTGCGATAGATCCAAACACCTTCAGATGACTCAAGTTAGGCTTGACAGCATACCAACATTCTTCTGGCCTGATTCCTTCTAGCTTCTTCGTCAGACATCTGTTCAGGATATATGTTGCAGTCGACACAACTTCTCCCCATAATTATTTAGGTAGATTCTTGCCTTTCAACATACTTCTCACCATATTCATGATGGTTCTATTCTTCCTTTATGCGACTCCATTCTGCTATGGAGTGTAGGGTGGCACCACCTCATGCACAATCCCTTCTTTCACACATAATGCATCGAAGTATTTTGACACATAATCTCCACCACCATCAGTCCTCAGAATCTTAAGCTTTTGACCGCTTTGTCTTTCGACCATAGATTTAAATTTGGAAAATACCTCGATCACTTCACTTTTCTTCTTGATCAGGTAAGCCTATAATTTTAGATTGAAATCATCTATGACAAAGTGTCTGTTACCTCCAATCGAATCCACCTGGATAAGACCACACCCATCAAAGTATATGACTTCAAGAATTTCCTTTGACCTGCTTCCTGCATCTTTACTGAAGATGTTCTTATGTTGCTTCTCCTGCACACATTCTTCACACACTTTGTTTGGAATGTCGATTTCTGGTAATCCTGAAACCATATTTCTTCTCTTCAAATCTCTTATGTCTTTAAAATTTAGATGGCCAAGTCTATAATTCCATATCCATTTATCTTTGCTGGCTTCTGTTGCAAGGCACTTATGCTCCATCACATTAAGCTCAATCTTGAAGATTCTATTATGAGACATTGAAGCCTTCAAGATCAACCTTCCATTTGAGTCGAGAACTCTCATCATCTTGTCTTTGATCGATACCTTATAGTTATTTTCGACTAACTTCCCTATGCCGAGGAAACTTCTCTTTATGCCTGGTATGTACAACACATTTGAAATTACTGATCTTTTACCATCTTTCCTTATAATCAGAACATCACCAACACCTTCAGCTGCTAGAGTATTGTCATTTGCAAATTTCACCATGTTCTTCATTGAGGGCTTTATGTTGACAAACCAATATTTCCTTCCAGACATGTGTGATAAGCATCATGAGTCCAAGTACCATTGGTCCTTGAATCTCTCTTCATCTCACGTTGTAACCATCAGCAACATCTCTTCTTCTTCATGTTTCACCAGCTTTACATCAATTTCTTGATTCTTCTGCTTTTATGGACAATTACTAGAATAGTGACCATGCTTCTGACAATTGTAACACTGAATGTGACTATTGTCTGGATTTTGACCATCACCTTTTCCTCTACCTGCAGCACCACCTCTTCAGTTTCCTTGGCTCTAGGGTTTTCTCTGATTCGACCAGTTTCCTTCTTGCTAATTTTGACCAGTCGAATTGTTGTAGCCTCCTCTGGCTTTGTTTCCATTCCAACTTCTTTGCCTTTCCTTTCTTTTGTTGATTGTGCCTACAAAGCCATATCACTCTTCGACTTTCCTGCAGCTCTTTCAGCCATTCTTTGTTCATGAGATTCAAGCGCCCCTTGAAGCTCTTCTTTTGTTAGTTTTGACAAATACTATGACTCTTCTATGGCTACTACCATGTGGTCAAACTTTGGAGCCAACGACCTCAAGATCTTCCAACAACAGATCTTGATGTCAACACTTCTCCATATACCTTGATTTGATTCACCAGTTTTGTAACCTTAGCGAAGAAATCAGTTATGCTTTCATTGTCTTCCATCTGAAGTAATTCGTACGTCCTTTTGTGAGTTTGTAACCTCACCTCTTTCACCTTTTTTGCGCCTCCAAACGACTTCTCGAGAATTTCCCATGCTTCTTTTGCTGATTGTACATCACTAACATTTTAAAAGTTATTCGGATCAACACATTGATGAATTATAAAGAGAGCTTTATAATCTTTCTTTTTAAATTCTTTATGTGCAACCTTTTCTTGATCCTTCGCGTTTTCTGCAAGAGTTGTTACTCTTCCCCTCACAAGATCCCAAAGATCTTGATAATAGAACACCACTTTCATTTGCTTGCACCAACTCTCATCATTATTGTTCTTGAGAATCGGAAGATTTTATGGAAAATGCTTGTTTGGATGATTCATTGCCATCGTGAATTTATTCCCACTAATCACTTAAACCAGAGCTCTTGATACCATATGTTGGAAATCCACCACAACCTATGAAGAATTTCTATCAATCTTGATGAACAAGATTGTTATCAACCACACAATGACAAATGAAAAGAAAAGAACGATTGGGAAAGAAAGAAAAAAAGATTGGAGAAGAAGAAGAATATTTTTTGCAGAGTTTTCTCTCTTCCCACAACTTATGAAAAACTTATTTATTCACTTTCAACTGCAAAATTATGTGAATACAATGTTATGAGTTCTTTCTTCTCTTCATACAAGAATAAGGGTTACTCCCTCAATTTATAGATTTAGGTTAGCTTACTCCCTAAGCCAAAGCCCCAAATAGTTAATACTACTAAAAATAGGCCTAAGTCGAAATCCTATGTGAAGCAACATGCTTTGACACTTCGACACACTAATACAACTCGACACACTAGGTGATTCGAAACTTCCTTACTTCTGTCGAGCAACCTGCTTCGACATAAGGAATTATAATTCAATAGTGATGTTGTAGAATGGTCGTAGATTGCAAAGTTTGGTAGTTTTATTGTTTGATGTTGAAAGAGTATTGCTAAGAGAAATGAGAGAGAGTTGTTGAGAGCTTTATAAAGGTGAGGAAAAATTCTTTTTTATGGTGGGAAGTATGGAGAGTCTTCCTTGTAAATATGAGAAGAGAAGGATTCACGGGTTGTCCGTTTATTATGGGAAGAGAGAGTAGGTCAAATGTGTGAGTCAAAATGACGTGTGAGAGAAGAGTATATTGAGTGACTCATTCTAATTGATTAGTTTTATTTATTTTAAAATGACCAAAATCCCCTTTGATGATTTTGTTAACAAAACTGAAACAAGAAATTAAACTATAATTAAAAATATTTTAATTTTAATTTTTTTGAATAAAAAAAGTGATCGGAATAAACTGAAAATGAATGAATTCAAACACGTGCATGACCAAAAAAAATAAAATCAATGCATCAAAATGATCTTTACACGACAAAGTTTAGTAAAACAGCCTGAAAATGATCAAAATCACAACTAAAAATACTCAGATAAACAAGCTCTGACTGTATTAGCTGCGATTGAAAATGGAGTCCAAAAATTAAAACGAGCACAACAACATGACCTACGCGAAACGTAGCTTCGTAAAACAATCTGATACATGGAAAAACTCGAAATATTTTACCCGCTAATTTTATGCATAATGCCAAATAGGTTTTACCAGTCTGCCTGTTGAACCGAAATTTTATTCTAATGACCTTGGATTGACTTAAAACAATGCATGAGGCGATGAAAATGCATGAAATGCAATTGAATTAATTTTTTAATTTAAAACAAAGTGAAAGTCGATCGAATGTCGACTTTTATTAAACTAATGAATGACTGACTGAACTATGATGAAAATGATTTAATGAATGAATGTTTGGAGCAAAAATGAGGTATGACAGCTGCCCCTATTTGAACATCTTTAACCGGAGGATATGAAGAACTTTTGTCTTCAAATGTTCATGGTGAAAGATAGTTTAAATATTAAACATACCCAAATTTTTCCATCTGATGCAAGGGATATGATTCAGATGAACTATGAATGAATTGAACTGTGATTAGGAAATACCCATGACTTTTTAACCATGAACTAAAATGAATGCACTGAGACCAAGAAATACTCTTGATTAATTACTCCTCAAATGCAATGAATGAATTAATAAATACTCTGATTTCTTAACCATGAAATGGATGAAATGGGATAAGGAAATACTTTTGACTCCTTAATACTCAGGTGTTGTGCAAATACTCTAGGGAAACAAATTCAGTTGCTCTTGGCTGAGAATGGACTCCTCAAAGGATTATAAGATCATGTTCAATTTCTCTTGACTGATAATAGACTCTTTTGGGGTTTAGAAAATATTGTCTAGTGCTCTTGATTGACACAAATATTTTTAATGTTTACGGATCATGCTCTTTTACTTCTTGTTGACGGTAGATCGCAACAAACATGTAAACATGTTATGCAACTCTGCAGAGGATGGATAAAGATATCCAAATGTGATTGTTGGGGATGTAATCATATCCAAACACTTTCTTAGTGAAAATATAATATTAGTAACATCATATTCAAACGCCCTTCATTGAAGATAGATCTACTCATCAAAGTTAAGTTCAGTCGTTCTTTGCTTAAGGTAGACTCTCTCTGGGAAGAAATGATCATATTCAACTGCTTTTGGCTGAAGATGTCATATTCAACTACTTCTGGCTAAAATTATCGCATCCAATTATTCCTGGTTGAATTTATTGCATCCATCTACTCTTGGTTAAAGCTATTGCATCCAACTACTCTTGGCTGAAAGAAAATCTGTTAGGGATGTACAGAAGACTCTCTGGGGACTAAACGCGCAAGAGAATCTCATGAAGAGATGTCTATCTTAGACAAATACTTCGAAAAGTCTTGTTGAGGATAATGTTGTGGATACCATTCTAGGAATCCTGCTAAAATGAACTTCGCATGGGAAGCTCATGAAGCCTTACTGGAGAAAAATTCCAGAGGAAACTCCGTGGGGAGAATATATACTAGGGAAACCAAGCAAAAATTTAGTTGACACTAGAGCTTACTTGGGGAAATATGAATAATTTCACCGGGGGAAAACCTCATCTTGAAGATCAACACCACTTATTGATTGACTTATGAAAGCAACTTGTATTGAAGAAAATTGCTTCCTCTTACTAACACTCTTGTAGTTAGAGGAACGAGCCTTGTAGTCCTTATCATAAATCTTACACTTGCTCATTAGAGTAGGAAACCTATGAATCTCTTGGTAGTCAATACCCTGCTTAATCTCAGGTCGTAGTCCATTCTTAAACTTAATGCACTTTGATACCTCCACATTTGCACCATTGTAGTGGGGAAAGAACTTCACTAGTTCTTCAAACTTGGAGGCTACTCAACAACTGTTATGTTTCCTTGCTTAAGCTTAAGAAATTCAATTTCCTTCTTGCTACACACATCTTCAAGAAAATAATTCTCAAGGAATCGCACCCTGAACACATCCCAAGTGATCTCAGCACCAACAACTTTTAATCTCTGGCGAGCATTATCCTACCAGTCTTCAGCTTCCTCAGACAACATGTGAGTAGCAAACAAAACCTTTTGTTCTTTAGTACATTCCAGCACTCAAAAAAATTTCTCGATCTCTCGGAGCCACACCTGAGCACCCTTTAGATCATACCCGCCCTTGAACATCGGCGGATTATTTCTCTGAAATTTTCCCAAACCACATAACTTATCACCTGCCTAATTCAGATGTATGTGTAGTGCCTGAGCCACTGGCTCCAAAGCATTATCAATAATGTAATCAGTTCTTCCAGCCATTATGCCCATCATCAAACCAACATTAGAAGAAACAATGCATCGACAATGTTCACACACATGCCGTATACCAGGGACTCGATCACATTACAAAATTTGGTTGAACGGACTGACCTGCTCTGATACCACTATTTAATACCCTAAACCATGAAACAAATCAATCATAAAATAATTCAAATACTGAACATAATGCACACGTTTATGATGTCACTCATCATAAACCAACACCCGTCATCGCATGCTCACCTTCACTTAGGGTATCATCGCAACATAAATCATCAAATAAGCATGCTTTATAATAATTAAGTCTCATGAAAATAGCGTATTTGAATTAAAACAATGTGGCAAAATTCTCCAGTATAACATAAGCTCAAAACGTGAAGAGTATAACATACGACTCTCAATTAGCAAAAATACAAACTGAATAAAATAATCAAACGTTTCCAACCTCGATGTTACAGGATCAGAGCAAGACTTATGATTAACGATGAACTAAACGAAGTAACTTTGAGAGCTAACTTCCGCTTACTGCAACAAACTCTACTCTTGAGTATCTACAAGATGTCCATGGTGGACAACATCAAAGAAAATAGGGTGATAAATAGTAAACCAATATAAATAGTGTAAAGAATGCTAAGATAGAGAATACACAACAAGTACACATTCATTACACATCCATCATGACAACATTTACATAATTAAATCCAATTATCAACATCATGAACAATCAACTATATATGCAATCATGTATGCAAATGTACTCCACTATTGACTCATTTTGCATATAATATCATTCATGAATACTCAGGTTCATCTCGCTCCCGATCCCCATCATAGGACCAGAGCACACCAAATCGTTACCATCACCATAGGTAACGCTTCACCAATTCCCATATAGAACCAAGTACTCGCTTCTGAATCCCACCATAGGACCATATCACACAAAAACTGGACTGAAGATCGTACACCGTGATGCATGACTCTTAAAAACATTCATTATCACAAAAATGATTCACCAAAAGGATCCCATACACATCTCATCATTTATGCATTACATCATTCATAGTACACAATAATTAATCCATGTCACGATATCACTAAACAGCCACAAACAACAACAACTCAACAAATGTAACTTCATAGACATTCATTCATGTTACTTCACCAAAACAACAACACATTATCGTACCTCAAAAAATGAGAACACGATCTCGCAGAGAGAAATCGCACGCTCGCAGGATGGACTAAACAGATTCACCATCAACTTTTATTTATTCCCAAAGAGAGAAAGGGAAAATATCGATAAAACCCCTAAAAGAAAGGATAAGGTATGGTCATCGCAATCAATGTCAGGGTTCAAGAGTCGGTTATGCAAGGGGAAGATATTAGCACCCCTCATGTCCGTTGTACTCAACGAGAACCATTTAGCTAGTTTCAAATGAATGTTAGCTTATGGTAGCTTCTAATATTCTACTTATTTAGGATAGAAAAAGAGAGAAGAGAAATGTTCGAATTTTATTAATGATAAATGACTTAAAAAGATTTTTATTATTAGGGGGTAGAGAGGAACTAAACCTAAATTTTTTATTAACGGGCCTGACAAGATTTCACAATCCTACTCCTACGTATCTCCAGGTGAAATAGCGAATTCAAGGCTTACGTAGTTATGGGTAGAAAATGTTTGTTTATTGGTCGATTTTAGCGAAAGTTATCTTGTATTATCGACGAGAAACATTGTTTTACCCAAAACAGATGAGAGCGGACGTATACATCACATCAAATGAATTTACAAATCAATATTCGGAAAAAGGTCACTTATCTCAACTCAATAATTATGGATGAAACATTGCTTTGCATCATCTTAAGACAAAATGTATTTCGTTTTTGAAAATGTTTTTGATTATCGCACGACGGCGAGAATAAAAAATTCGATTGTTTGGATGTATTTTATAGGTGAATGACGAATGCTCGATGAGAACAAGACATAAGCCTTAGGATCAATCATTCGGGGTTCCACCGGAATGCTAGATTCCAACGGTCCTTTTTCATTCGAATTATTTAAGAAAATTGTTTGATGGACAACGAGCGCTTGATAAGAATCAATTGTTCAAAGAGTTACATCAGAATGCTTGATCCCAACGATCCTTATTTTATCCAAGTTAATTAAAGTGTTTTTGGGACAAAAGAAAATAATGAACGGTTAACCTAAAATGCGAGGCTTGGGACCGATCATTCGAGGGTTCCCACCGGAATGCTAGATTTCAATGGTCCTCTTCTTTCGAGTTATTTAGAAAAAGAACTTGATATTGCATTTGATTTGTGAAATGGTTGAATATGAATTGTATTTATTTTGAAATTAATTTTGAAATTGTGGAAAGTTGGAATTTATTTTGAAATTGCACGAAATATTAGTAGAGTTATTTACATGTGTCCGATGAAGCTTCACAAAGTGGTCTCGGCTTGAAGTTAAATGGAGGTTGGGGGTAGTTTGGCTCGTCGAAAAATTGATGGTGGTTCAAGGTGGAAGATGGTGGTTGGGTAGAGGAGGAAGGAGAAGTTGTTTAAGGGAGAGAGGAAAGGGTTGTCGGACCGGTAATGGTGGTTAGGGAGGAAAGTGGAGAGTAGCGGATGTTGATTCGCGTACGGTGGGTGGAGGTTTTGTGAGTATCGCCAGTGACGAGTGAGTCTATGAGCGGCCAGAAACAGAACGGCGGGGGATTAGCCAGAAAATAGTTTTGTGGTGGATGAGTGTGGTTAGCAAGAATGAAGAGAAGGTTCTTTGTGAGATGAAAAGGATAATAAACAAATAGAAAGAAAAAAAAATATGTTTTTTTGAGATGAAAAATTTGAGAAATGGATTGCTATCTTGAGAGGATCCTTGCTGAAAGTTTTATATTTTTCTTCTTCTTTTAAACTGCTCTGCTCTAATGAGTTATATCCGTGTGGAATCGGCATGATGGTTCTTTCCTCTTACTTCTCCATGCATCTGAGTAAAGAGGGTCTTCCCTCATGTGTGTTTCATTGGATTTTCTTTTTGGTGATATGTCAAAGGGTCATTGGTTGAGAAGGATAATTGAGGATAGGGATCCATGTGTTTTCCAATTGGGATCATTGATTAACTTGATTCAAAGGTTAGGGTTGAAACAAAGAAACCAACATTGTTAACCAAATTAGAAATACCTAGAATACCCCTTCTAAAAGCTTTAATCAATTTAAATCAATTAAATTAAATAATATTCACATTTTTCTAAATAAACATGATAAAATTAAAATGAAAGTATGATTATCCCTATTTAATTTTTTTGAATCTTCTGACAAAAGAATAAAAATAATAAGACTCAAAATAAATAAAAATTGGACACAAAAGTGCCCAAAAAAATTAAAATGAATGCACTAAAATGATCGGTGCGAAATAAACTTCTCGGAAACGTACAGTTTTTGATCAAGTTTTGAAGTAAAAAATATCAGTTAAAAGGCCCAGACTGATCAAATTTGACTGAATAATTAGCCGAAAAATATATCGAGCACACCAGATTAAACTAAGTAAAACGTAGATTAAAAAAATGATGTTTGCAAGCTTGATTTGGAAATTTTTCATCCGCTACTTTGATGCACATTTGATAATTGATTCAACCGGTTTGCCTGTAGATCCGAAAATTTATTTTGAGTGACATTCTAGACATTATGCGGTAGAGAATGCATGTTATGCTATGCATAGGTGCAACAACTATGATGAATATATTAAATCGAGATTCAGGGTCAAAATCAAGGTGTGACACACATCATCGAATAAACATAACAACTTATAAAGTTATCCATTTATTCCACAACATATATTCACACATAATCTCAACAAGTTAATTAATCATATTGAACATTACTAAACAATAACCAATCGCCGCTAACATCAGAAATAAACTGACAAGTTGACACAAAAGAACAATTCAACATTATCCTTGTCACATTCGCTTCAGCGAACACGATAGCTCATTGAGCAAACACTCGCTAAGCAAATTCACCCCCGCTAAGCGAACACGTTCAGACCTGTAAAAATGCAAAACATGATTAGCCTTTGCAGCAACACCAAAATTTCCCTAATTCTATCTGAAACATCCCAAACTCCCAGGAAATTATATCACATGTTAGTACCATTAGGACATGTTGAATCACTGAATTACATAATTTAATTCATTCAATCTCATTAATTCATGTTTACCCAAACATGGTGGAAAACATAAATATCTCAAAACAAAAAACAGTACACATATAGACACGCGGACTTCATCATTAAAACAACCAACAATATCAAAACTTCATAGGAAATTCATAATCAATCATATCCTAATTATCCTATGTATGCAAATAAATCTTAGGCCAAGAGCCAAATAAAAATGAAAAAAAGGAGACCAAATTTTGGGGTATGACAACTTCCCCTATTTAATCTTCTTAAACCTGAATACATAGTATTCAAGGTAGAAGATGATTAAATACAAAAATATCTGAAAATTTGACCATGCACGTATGAATGTACTGGGAATATGGATTGGTAGTTAAACTTTTGGTGGTTCAAGCTGTTGGGGAATTGACTGAAATATTCTGCTGGGGAGATAAATCAGCTGCAAATGAAAATGCATGATGTATGTAATGAAACTGCGTATGCTATGTAGCAAAGGGATTATAGGCAATATCTGGTTTTTGTATGGTAGTGAATTTCAAGATTGAATATTTTCTGATGTAGCCCATCAGTACAACGATTGGAAACAAAGCAACAACCATAGAGGTTGGAGACAGGTTAACAACCTTGAAGGTTGGCAAAAAAGGTCAACAACCATAGAGGTTGGAGACAGGTTAACAACCTTATGACAGTTTTGAAACCCAAGTATGTTTACTAAGATTATGACATATGATGAATGAATCACTAATTAGAATTCCATATTAGTACCAATAAAAATAACAAGAAAATCTTTAGGAGTTAGCTTTGGCGCAATCCTACTGCAGTATGCTTTCAAAATAAACCCTGCTTCAATTAGGTTGTTTGATGGTTGTAAGGTGGTCTGGTTCATGGTTTTTAGAAAGAAAAGATATAAAGCTCAAAACCTATTCTAACCCACCCACTCTCCTTGATGTTCTCCAGTCCTATGTTCAATTAGCTTGACACAAGCGTTCTCCTTTCAAAAAGGATTTGGAATGATAGGAGCGATGGTTAAAGAAATAATGAGGTTTTAGAGTGGCAGTCACTCACCTTTTGCCTTTGTTTGCATCCACACAAATGTGTCTTTGTTGAGGATATTTTCTTTGATCCTTCTATTTTTGTTTTTTTGTTTTTTCTTTCCCTAACTCTTGCTTGGACTGGTTTTTGGATTTGCAGTCCATCGGGATGCCTTAACTTTTGCCTAAGCCGTTTGTTTTCAAGTTAGACTTAGCGGGCTTTTCTTTTTCTTTTTTTGGAACAAATCGTGTGACATTCACTTGATTGACTTGTGAGGGTTGTGACTACCCCAATTCCTTTTGCTGATGAAGGATAACCATTTATGGATTTGTGATTCTCAAACTCACATGAGGTATATGATGTGGTTGATCCTCATATGGGATGCCTGCATTTTTGAAATTCGATCGCAAGGTCAGACTAACTAAATACTACTGTGCCCCTGGTTAAAATTAAAGGATTTTATATACAGAAAGAAACTCCTACTTCAAGGCCTAAATGGGTTGACTAGGGATCATCTTCCTTATACCTTTGGTGTTTGGGGATTGAAATAATGCCTTACATCGTCAATGGAGTTTTATTCAAAGCATACAGACAAAGATCTCGTGTCTTTTTTATTTCATCAATCTCTTTTTATTTTGCTCGATCAAATGTTTGATATTGATAAAGAAAAGTATGAGTGAACACGAAAGGGTTTATTCAAGACATGCATAATCATTTCATTATTATTCATATTCAAAAAACAAACAAATTCATAGTTGAAAAATGCATTGCCAAACAAGAAATGAATACAAATGAAAAGCTTAAATGATCGTTGGCGTGGTGAGCCTCATTCATCCACATATGAAGCCTCTTTGAACCCATCTTTGCTTCTGCCTACACTGGTCCTGGTATTGTAGATGTGTCGTGGAGTATAGTAACTTCTGATTAATGAGCTCTTGGACTTTGTTC
The DNA here is from genome assembly GCF_024323335.1 of Lathyrus oleraceus. Taxonomy (NCBI): domain Eukaryota; kingdom Viridiplantae; phylum Streptophyta; class Magnoliopsida; order Fabales; family Fabaceae; genus Lathyrus; species Lathyrus oleraceus. The sequence goes on from NC_066582.1 coordinate 114,194,662, forward strand.
TTGAAAACATGACAAGCCTCAGTGGAATGCCCCACGTGTCCTACATGATATTCGCATACGACATTAGGATCATGCTTAGAATGTCGAGGAAACTTGGAAGGTCGATCTCTTTAGGCACAATTTCCCTAACATTAATTAGTATAGACATCAAATGAGTGTAAGACACCGGGATTGGATCATATCAAGGACCTCTCCCTTCTTGATCATTAGTCCCTTGTTGGTTTGCTTTTTCTTCCTTCTATGATTACCTTGATCGAGTCTCTAATGTGGTAAGAGATACTGTTCTTAGGGAGGAAGTGGCAGAATACCTGCAACTGCATTCTGGATTACATCCACCTTAAGCTCATTCTCAGTCCGCTCATCAGTCGCAACTTGATATGAGAAGTTCATTGTAAAGCTGTCCAGGAATATCTCCAAAGTCATGCCAGCCCTGCCTTGAACAAAATTCAAACTCTTCTTGCACATGGTGCTCTCATGTATACCCTGATCCATGGTTCTTTAGCAATCGGTGTCAGAGAATCATTGTCTTTTTGGTCAAGGAAAGGACATGGCGAACTTTTTCCTGGTTGGTATGTATGAAATGCAGATGCATGAATGCATATGTTGCAGATGGAATGCAAATAATGATGCAACACCCATAGATTCAAAGATTGAATGGTGCAAAAATTCAACTTCAATAGTCTGGTATGTACACGAGGATTCAAATAATTATGCAAAAGAATGTAAGTACAACACAATAGTTCAAAAATGTATGCACAAAAGAACAAATTCTAGATAGTCTGCATGTATTTCTCGACACAGGTTCAAAGGTCTGACGTTACATGAGAATAAAGGTATGTAGGGTTTTGGTTTCCTGCAGAAAAACCCAATATTCCCCTCACAGGTGTGTACTAGTCTTCAAAGGTAATCCCTAAAAGGCTTCCCAGAGTCATGGATACAAATGAAAATACTTTGTCGTAGTGAATTCTCACAGGACAAAAGTACTCCCAAGTGAATCTAGTATGGGTGTGGGTCTCGTGTCAACCTAACGTGCGAAACGCATGTCAACACAACTATCCACGAGTTTATCCTGTGTGTATACTCAAGCTCGGGCGTAGAGCTTCTCTCAAGTAACATTAGCCCAACCCAACAACAACAAAATACAAATATCCATAATGGGTTAGCAAATAAATATCTAAAACAATAAAATAAATGCAATAAACAAACATGATGATAAAAGTAGGCAAAACATAAAAATAAACACCCAAGCAAACAAAACTAGACTCGACTCCTTGTTGCAACTAGGTCAATCCCCAGCAGAGTCGCCAGTTGAGGCTAGCCGAAAATATACTCGAACGCGTCGCACGATCGATCATACAACAAAGTTGTCACCAACCTTTATTTATCCCAAAAGAGGGAAGGGAAATATCGAGAAAACCCAAGGGAAAAGAGAAACGAGTAAGGAAGTCAGTTATGCAAGGGGAAGGTATTAGCACCCATCACATCCATGGTACCCCATGGGAACCGTTTTGATTTCTCTTTTCTTGGATGGGTGTTACTAATCCGCTGTCGCACACGGGTCAAAAACAAGTTTAAGACAAAACATAGTAAAAAGGGAAGTGACATTCGAATATCGTATCTCAAGGACTCTTGGATTATTATTAACCTATTGAAATTAATTTGGGGGGGGGGGTATATTTGATTCAGAATAAGTGATTATAAAAATAAGTTGATATACTGATTTGGTTCCTACCTATCATCAATTTTTATAACTTCATTGCCCTAAGCGAATTTTATCCATGTTCGACACAATATCAATCAACAAGCACAGATGAAATTCTAAGAATCATGTTTCCTATTTTCCGAATTAAGTAATCGGTTAAGAATAAAGTGAATTAACAGATTAAGCATACGGTAACACGCAATTAAAATTAGGGAACAATAAATCAATCGAACCATGCAAAACTACTCTATGATAAATCAGATTAAGCGAACGATAAACACATAGCATAATTGAAAGGAATAGAAATTAAATTGCAAAGTTATATTAATCTCAAGTATCGAAACCTGAATACAGCAGATCAATAAAAGTGATTAGTTCTTCATAGTTTTTCGTATAAAGATTCAGAAATATTTCGTGAACAGTGAATCCCGTGAACAATAGCAGCGACCACTAGGTATAGGAAAAACATAGCATTCAGGTTCTAACCCAACCGGGTCGAAAAACATAAAAAACCCGGACCAAAACTAAATATTTCTTAAGTATGAAACTTCAATGATTCATTCGACCCTGCTTCACTCTGAATCAGTTTTCGACTTTAACATGAAACTTGTATCTCTTTCTCTTCGCTTTCCAACACCTATTAGAACGTGTTAATCTAATTCTCATAGCTCAAGTTATGGTCTGCACAGTGAATAGGTATCAAATAACTATTAATGCTGAAAATAAAATACGAAATTAAAATAAAGGCAAAAATAAACTTAAATCTAAAAACACAATAAAGTAGTAAAATTAATAAAACTAACTAGAGAAATGTCTAAGTATAATAATAGAATAATATGCATCAAAATGCACTGATCAGTTACTATCTTCGTGTACCTGCAAAACAGAAAATAGGTTAGAGAGAGTGCTCGAGGAGGATTAGGGCTCTCATGCCTACGTATTCTCATAGTGCAATGAGAAAGTCAAAGCCTCGTAGTTACTAGAACACTTTCTCTTCCCTTTATTAAAGCTTAATCAAGTAACCCAACAATGTCAATTTGATCCATCATCCCACGCTACTTCTTTGCAAGAACCTTCCGTTATTCAAAGCATTCACTATATCGGATCCAAATTTCTAATTGTTGTAACCTAAGATTTACCAATATGATCCATTGTCCTACGCTACTCCTTTGCAAGAAACCCCCGTTCTTCAAAGCTATCACTCGATTGGATCTAAATTGTGTGATGTTGTCAAAAACCTTCAAATACCAAATTGATCTTGAAGGAAAACACTAGCTTGGTTTTCTTATCTGAAACCCTCAAAGATATTTCAAGCCAATTGATTACGACCTAATTCTAATTGGACCTTATCAAACTATCTCTTGATCACACAATAAAAAATATTATGTGTAGTTATTATATGAATGGAATGAGAGAGGATGAAGATGATTAAAAGCTCTTTTAATCTTTCAAGTTTCTTATCATGTATCTAGAAATGATGCATGAATGACTATATATAGGTAAGTGTGTATGAAGTAGAAAACAGAACATGAATGGGTTGCGAAATTACAAAATTGGACATTTTGAACAGTGGGAGTCAACCCATTCGAGGAGGGAGTCGACCCGTACTGTCTGGGAGTTGAGCAGTCCTAGACAGGGATTTAAATTTTAAAAAATAGCTTTCAGAGGGAGTCGACCCACGATTTGAGGGAGTTGACTCCTTATTGTTGTGTGTCGACTCCCAAACCCCAGCGTATCGACTCCAATTGGACATGGAATTTTCTTTTCAATATGCTTCAGAGGGAGTCAACCCTTAGCACGGGTGTGTCTACTCCAAACATGATTTTTTACAAAAATGCATATTTTTGACCTTTTTAACATGTCCAAATGCTTATGACTCTCGGTCTAAAAATGTCCTAAGATGAAAATGCAACAGAAACATAGAGAGATAAGATCCAATGTACAAATACTCCCACACAAACCTACGTGATGATACTGATAAAAAAAAGGACAAAAATTCTCTTTTATTATTATTTTTATTTTAATATATTAGATATTATTATAAAAACTCCTTTTAAATCTAAAACAAAAAAATTATATTCTACTCATAAATTTTTTTGATTGAATATTTTACTCAATATTTACAATCTTGAGGATAAGAGTGATTTTGAAAGAGTAAATAATGATAGAGAGTGATTTATATTTAATTGATTAGATATTTTAATTGGTAATTTTAATATATTAGTATTATATTTTAATTTTTATTTTATTTTAGAATTATACCACATGACTATGATATACTTGTAGTTCTATTAAGTGTAATAAGTTATTTGAAGAAACAATTAATGAAATTAAGGTAATGTTAATTTGTCTCCTAGAGACACAAGTTAAGAACTAAAAAAATAATATTGTGTTGGAAATTATGCAATAATTTTAATAAAAATATAAATAATTTTTTAATTGTTTTTTTTCAATACAAACCGTCCTTAAAGGCACAAGTTTGTATTATCCATGAAATTAATATACTTTTAATTTTATAGTTCTATTAAGTGTAATAAATTATTTGGAGAAACAATGAATGAAATTAAATCAATCCCTATCGGTTCATGTTCCATCTTCTCCTTCACATCATATAATATTTATCCTCTGCATTTTATCTTGCATTCATATTCTTTAAACTATTTAAACTATCATATCTATATAATGCTATTTTAAATATTCCATGTGTGCAAAATATATGTCATATTTGTAGTCTTTGATCAGAGCTCTCCCCTGAAAGTGTGCATCTTCCCTTAATCATTTTCCAACTAGACTTTGCTACTTTTCTACTTTGCTCTTGAAATATCTTATTCCCCTTTAACAACATCAAAAATAAGAAAAGAAATCCACGAGAAGTATCTTATATCACACATATACCAATATAACACACATATGCGTTTGTAAAGATAAGACCATCAATAAAACAACACTCACATAGAATGATGTAAATATTGAGAAAAAAAATTCCTAAACATAAATAGAAGCATTTAAAGCAAAAATATAACATGATTTCCACAACTCATGCTCAATAATATATAAAAAAAACATGAAAGATGAAGGATATAATGCAATCAAAAACTCTTGATATGCTACAAAAGCGACACGATTATGTGACATATACTTTTGGTGCTCACGAAATACTACACATGTATATGCTATAGCAAGGCAATATATAGATTTACTCCCACTCAAACCAAAAATAGAGATGTTATCATAACAATGACACACTACAAGAATTTTGAAGTATACAAAAATGAAATACTCTACCTGACTAGCCAATTTGGTACTGGCAAGTGTCGCATCGCAAAAAATACGAGTGTTCGCGTGCTCGCGGATGATTGAACAGAGTCGCCATTAAAATTTATTTATTCCAAATAAGAAAAGGGAAAATATCTATAAAACCCTTAAAAGAAAAAGCTTTTGGTGGGTTAGTATTTTATATCGACTCCACAAGGTATTAACACCCCTCACATTCGTTGTACTTGTTGAAACAGCTTTTGGTGGGTAAGTATTTTATATCGACTCCACAAGGATTAGTGTGATATTACTACCGTTCTACAGTTAACAATATTTTAAGTAGGGGTTGCAAAGGGTTTTCGATTTTAAAAAGTAGCATTCACTAGATTTTGTAACAATGGTAAAAGATTTGGACTTTAACGGTTTAAAAAACATGTCAAGATTATAATTCATTAACCTATTTCATATGTATTTGATTAATCTAGCATGTGAACTTCATTAATAATCAGTATAATCATATATCACTCATCAACGTCGCTTATGTCTAACTGGTTTTGCATTTTTTTACTGTATTGTTTAATCGACGATCTTTCAGCCTATTAATCAATACAATAACATCAAAACTTGATACAAGTGAATATCAAACTCCAAATCTATGTCTAGACTCTGGTCTTTGATAGATTAAAACTTAGGTCAAGACTTGAAAGATATTTATCAATAATGATTTAAACCACAAATATACATAAAAGCAAAGATAATCATCTATATTGATCAATAACTAGTTCGCATGTAAAGTATCAAACGAAGAACCCTAAATGTTGCAACGAAAATTAAATGACAATCTCACACAGAACTAAGCAATCTGATGAGGGCTTTGGATCTCCAGGAGATGTTTTTCACCCTGGTAACTTTAGTTGATGCAATGGTGGAAGCAAGGGGTACCTCCAACGTGGTGGCTCTGATGAGGATGAGTTGAAGATGATTCTCTATATCAAAGGCATAAAAAAAGGGAGGTATGATGTTATGATGTGCTCCTTTAATCTATAAATGGCTTATTTCTCACCTATCCAAGGATATAACTGAGGTTGAAGGAATGAGTGTATATAAGTGGGCCCAATACTTGGTCTCACTCACTCATAAAGACATATTGTGGTTCCCATAAAGACATGATCTTAAGTTGTGGAAGCTTTCCTAATGTGCCTCTTATAGGATCAAGAGGATGCATAACTTACAATGCAATATTAGATACAAGGAAATTGGGGAATCCTTTGACTTATAAGCCCGAGGATAAATTGTTGGAAGGCTTCATCTTACAAGAAGTAACTAGGAACCCTCTTAATGTCCAGAAGGTTATTCATGCTAGGGGGCAACTCAACTAGGGAAAAGGAATCCTAAAAATACCTAGGGAGGAATCCACTATGCCATATGTTCAATGGATGAGAGAAAGGGTATGCATAATAAAGTTACCATTTTTTCTAGAGGGTCCAATTGAACTGAGAGTTACTATACCAATTTTGATCTCTATGGAGGAGGGGAACAACCTCAAGGACACCATCCTTCAAATAAAGAAATAAAGGGGGGAATTGAAATAACCTATTTACCAAACTACATGTGAGAAGAATCAATTGGACATAAAATTTAATCTAGCACCAGAGTAACTCAAGAAGAGTGACAAGATGACCAGAGTGGAAGAGGATAAAAAAAGAGCAAGTTTATGCTGACCTTAGGGTTATTAGTTCGAGCCTCAGCATACATAAATATGAATTAGACAAAGCCTAGCCAAAGGGATGAATGGAAATATATTTGGCTAAATTCAACCAAGACCCAGAAAGAAGTGAAAGAAGAATATGAAGCTTGTATCCAAGCTTTGGAAGCTTAAGTCCAAAGTTTAGTCAATGCTCTTCGTGAAGCCAGAAGCCAAGCTATGGATTCAATACAGCAAATAAGAGCTTTAGAAGGACTTCTTGCTATATGTCATTCTAAATGGACTAAATCCTACGAAGAGGTAGTGGATCTTAAGATACATACGAATCTCCTAGAATAAGGTTATGATGAGATGAGGAAATGGGGCACCTATGTAGAGGGGCATAATAAAGCAACGACTGACACCATCGAGGAAGACAAGGCCATTATGTTAAAACTTCAAGAGAAGGTTGGATATTATAGGGAAAAATACCCGAAGTTAGTCATACTATCTAATGACCTAATTGAGGAGATACCCCGAAGTCTGAAGGAAGCTGAGTACATGACGGACATAGTCAAGCCTCATAAGAAGATCTGTGACTTCCTCAAGATATGTCATTACCTAGTGGATGAATTTAGAGCTAGGATTAAGGAACGTTGTTAGAAGTTTTTTTTATTGTAATGATTTTTAATTTTGTGTGTTTCCCTTTCCTTCAAGTTATGAACAATCTTAGGGTTTTCTTTATTACCGTTTTTGAATTATGGAATAAATAAAGTACTTTGGATTTCTAATATCTTTATCTTACTTGAAATCAATGATTGGTTAAGACTCCCCTAAAAATATTTTTACATACATACTCATGCATTCATTCATATATACACATGCATAAAAAGAAACAAAAATCATATTCTCTCATATTTTTGTAGAATCATCGCTCAAGACAACCTGACTCTCCGAACGTCTTACCAAACTCGAGCTTGCCAAAATAAGATTATGGAGCAAATCGGGAAAAATCAGATCGCGCTTAGAGAGGACACTGACTCAGTAAAAGGGAATGTCGAGCAAATGAAAGATAAGATCGACCAACTCACACACGCCATCACTAATATGATGGCAAGAGAAGCTGAAGCTGACAAAAGGAAGGCTGCTCCCACATCTACCTCTCCACCTATGGACGATAACCCCTGCAAGGATTCATTTATGATATCTAAAGTAAAGCTAGCGGAAATATACCCGAACGTATCAAGATATAATTCATAGTATTTAGATCTACATAGAAAAAAAACTTTTGTAAGAAGGAAGATCATACAAGGGTGGACTCTAGAGAATTCATATTTTTTGTCATTACATCTTTCAATTTTATCTCTCTCCAAACCATTTCAGTTATTAATTACACTGAACGCATTAATGAAAACACAAATTTGTCTATTTTTTTCTCATATTTTTAATCATACATATTTGTTTTATTTGTCCCATTTTCTAATAAGTTAAATTATTTTTTTCAAAATAAAATATAACATATAATTCAATATATTTAGATCTACATAGAAAAAAAACTTTCATAAGAAATGAGAAAATCTATTTTGAGGGAGACAAAAGTATTCTTGATTTGATTCAAAGAGTTGTTAATTTTTGAGAAAATATATAATTATTTTAAATAGTTTTACAAGAGTATTTATTTTCGTTGTAGTGCTTTATTTTTGAATTTGAATATCAACTAGAAAAGACATAGTTGGAATTAGGATCATACAATTATTACTGGACTGCAAGGAATTCTTATTTTTTGTCATTACATCTTTCAATTTTATCTCTAATACATTTCTACTGAAGACTGGATCTTATTGTCATTGGAAGGTTCTATTTGTGAGACAAACGCCATACTCAAGCATGCATATTTAAGATTGAATCTTGTTGCAACGCCTTGACTTATATCACCAATGATCATTAACTTGTTGAGTCGGTTCTTCTGAGTGTTCTGTTTGATTATAATTGTTGACATTGGAAGTATCATCCTTAGGAGCTTTTAAAAAATCATCATCATCACACAAAACAATATCCTCCTTAGAGGGGTTAGTTTCATCAAAGGAAACATGCATAGATTCTTCAATAGTTAAAGTTCTTTTTATTATACATTATATATGCTATACTAGAGAGAGAATAGCCACGAGAAATACCTTCATCGGATTTTTCATCAAACTTACCGAGATTATCTTTGTCATTATTTAAGACAAAGCATTTACATCCAAATGTATGAAAATGAGAAATATTTGATTTTCTTCCCTTGAAGAGTTCATAGGGGTCTTTTTCAAGATAGGTATAATAATAACTCTACTACTTACATAACATGTCGTGCTTACCGCATCCGTCCAAAAATATTTTGGAAGATTTGAATCACTAAGCATCGTTCTCGCAAGTTCTACTAGAGACCTATTCTTCCTTTCCACCGCCCCATTTTGTTGAGGAGCCCATGGTGCTGAAAAGTTATGAAAGATTCCACGTTCTTCACAAAATTCTTCAAAATAAGCATTTTGGAACTATCCGCCATGATCGCTTCTTATGGAGGCAATTTTTAGTGATTTTTCATTTTGAATTTGCTTTGCATACTTCTTGAATGCCTTGAATGCATCACTTTTCTGTACTGGGGAGAATGTCCAAGAATATTTTGAAAAAACATTACCAATAACTAATGCATATACATTACCTTCAAAGCTTCTTGTTCTTGATGGACCAAATAAGTCCATATCAAACAATTGTAGTGGCCTTGAACTGGACACAACATTCTTAAGTTTGAAATTTGATTTGGTCTATTTTCCCTTTTGACAAGCATCACATGATTTATCTTTGACAAACTTTATCTTAGGTAAATCAATGACAAGATCATGCTTGACTAGTTTATTTAAATGATCCATGTGAATATGAGCAATTATTTTATGCCATAGCCATGAGTCATTATTGTTTACCATGAGACATTTTACTTTCAGAGATACGTCATCTAGGGAAATCATAAAAATATTATTAATTCTCTTACCCTTGAGTTTTACCTCATGAGTGGTTTCATCTTCAATCAAAACATTAATCCTTGATGAACTTGATCTTGGAGCCTTTGTCGCAAAGTTGGCTTATACTAAGAAGATTGTGCTTTAGTCCTTCAACATAAAGAACATCTTCAATGGATATGAAAGGTGGTGCTCCAACTTTTCCTATGCCAAGAATCTTTCCTTTGTTTTTGTCACCATAAATGACATATCCATTGGTCTTAAGCACTAGATTTGAAAATTTGTTGATATCTCTTGGCATATTCTTAGAACAACTACTACCGAGATATCATATATTTGTAGTGGTCTTTAAGTATACCTACAAAAAAAATTAAGTTTTGTTAGGTACCAAAATTGCTTTGGTTCCTTCATAATTAGTTCCTTTCTTAACCCACACATAATGCCCACTTGTCATACTATAATTTCTCACATAGAAAGCATTAGGTCAATGACCACTTATACCACAATAGAAACAAGTAGGAACAAAATTACTGTTACATCTAGGAACACAGTATTTCTTCTTGACAAATATTTTCTTTTTAGGATAATGATAAACATTGTTAGATTTGTTCACTCTTTCTTTATTGGATTTGTCACTAGCATTAACAAAGATACTTTTACTAGAACTTGGTTTATTAAATTTAGGGTATCCAAGTCCACTTTTATCATTTGCATATCTTTGTTGACTAAGGACATCATCCAATTCAGTTTGTCCTTTCTCATATCTTTCAATGACTCTTTTCAATTGGATAACTTGGAAGGAGATAGATTCACATTCTTTGCATACAAAATTATGTTTTTATTCATAAACAGGTTTTATTTTTCAACTTCAAAATCCTTTTTCGTGGTGTCAATCTTTTCTTCAAGAGATAAAATTTATTTCTTTTGATTGGACATCGTTTTATACAGAATTTTGCATTCATTAATAAGTTCATATATGGCACCTTGTGCATCATTATCATAAATAGAAAATTCATTACTAACCTCTTTATCTTCATTCTTGGAGTGATATGAAGCCATCAAGGAAAGGTATGCTCATCCGTCACTTTATGAGTCGGATGATGAACTTACTTTTCATTATATTCCCACGCAATTTAGGTTCTTTTAGATTTTGAGTCCTTTCTACTTTTGAAGTCATTCTTCTTGGTGAGTTTTGGATAATCCGTCTTTATGTGTCACTACTTTCCACATTCATAGCAAGATATTTAATGTTGACATAGAAGTATCATTTTTCCTGATTTTTTTTTTCTTTTTGCATAATTCAAGATTTGTTCATTATTACCAAAAAACTTACCAAGCCTTTTTACAAGGATCATGAAATTCTCATCTTCTTTAGGAGCATCATTTTTTTGTTCTTCTTTTGAGATAACTTTTAAAGTGATGCCTTTTGATTTCTTTTCTTGATTTTTACGCTTTTTAAGTCTCCCGAGTTCAAGTTCATGTTCTTGTGGTTTTCCAAACAATGATGTAGAAGTCATGGTAGAAAGACTTTTATTTTCCGATATTGCTGTTACTTTTGGTTTTCATTCTTTGGTTAACGATCTGAGTACTTTAAGATTAAGATCATCATTAGTAAAGGTCTTACCAAGATGAATCAATTGATTTGTCAAGTGTACAAATCTTTTTTGTAATGCGATGATGGATTCTATGAGTTGCATTATGAACATCTCGTACTCTTGACTTAAGGTATTTAATATAGACCTTTTAACTTCAGCAGTTCCTTCATGTGTTTCAACAAGAGTATCCCAAATTTCCTTTGCGGTTGCACACTGAGAAACATGGAAAAATTCATCCATGCTAAGAGCGCTTTGAAGTATATTGATTGCCTTTTTGTTGTATAGAACCTTTTTCTTATCATCATCGTCCCATCCAATCTTAATCTTTATTGTCCCTACATTGTTGGCAACACTCATGGGAACAAATGGACCATTTTCAACGACATCCCAAATTTCTTCTCCTTGTGCTTCTAAATGTGCCTTCATGCGTATTTTCCAGAAGTCAAAATATTCATCAGAAAATAGTGGTGGTTGGTTTCTACTTCCAGGATCTTTAAAAACTAGATTTGCACTTGTGAGTGCCATCTTCTGGATCTAAGGAGCAAGTTACCAGTAACTCGCTCTGATATCAATTATAAGTTTATGCACGGTCTCTAAGAGGGTTGAATTAGATTTATTGGACTTTTCTCAATTTGAAGCGTTTGCACTAATTTTGTTATTTTTCAGAAATGATATGAAAGTAAATATGCCGAAAAATAAATGCATAAAATAAATGACACAATGATATATCCTGGTTCCACTTACAATCCGAGAGTACTCCAGTCCACTCACTCCCTGTGAGAGATTTTCCGTTATGCCAAATCTTTATACAAGTCTTCCACTAAGACCTATCCTACAATATTCTAACATAAGCAACGCAATCAATAAGGACAATCCCCTTATGATCTTTATAAAGTGAAACAAGAGAACAATCCTCTCTTATTCACTCTCTTGCTTCCAGCAATCCCGAACAACAAGGAAATCATAATAATCTAAATTTTTACAAGTGTTTGAAGTTGTATAATAACGTATATTAATTTCTAGAATTGATTTTCTCTATTAAGTAGGCAATTTACAATATGTAATACAACTGCTCAATAATTATAGTGTTGAAACTTTCAGAAATGTAATGCAAATGTATGCAGTAAGTTTCAAACAAAAAGTTAAGTCACAAGGCACTTGTTTAGAAAATGAGAGAGTAATGAGTTTGAATTTCTATCAAAGAGAGACGAGTTTCAAATTCTGAAATGCATGGTATATATAGTGCCTTAACGCATCTCTAAAAGTGTTTGTATGCATGAGAAGATGCCATGGTTGATAATAGCATTCAAAAAAAAATTTGGATCAGAAAATGAGTGAACCATTATCACTGCATCAGTGGTAACCTATTACCATATATGGTGTAACCAGTTACACCTGAACTGGTGCCTAAATTTTTTGAAAATTGCATACATGTAACCGGTTACATGATTTTGGGTAACCGGTTACACACTTTGAAAAATGCCAAAGAACATACCGCTTCAATGTGGTAACCAGTTATAGGAAAAATGGTAATCGTTCACCAATGCTATTGGCAGTGAAAAAAATATTTGTAAAAATATTTTAATTAATTTTAATGTAATATGCCATGATTAAGTATGGATTTTTTTGAGCACTTATATTCAACATAGAGAGAATGTAATTTTGTACCTTATGATGTCATGATCAATCCAAGATATCATCCAAGGCTTGATCTTTAACACTTTAAGTCTTTACTTTAATGCACTAGCTCATGTTATGATTCGTGATTCATTCTTTTTAACACAAGCATATTCTTGTAGTTTGTCTTCATCTATATAATCACTTGAGAAACTTGTTTTCACATGGTATCAAAAAGCTCGGATAACCGAACCGCTATCAAAAAGCTCGGATATGCGTAATTGTAATCAAAGTATGATAATGAACACAAATTTGATCAACAATCTATAAACCATAATCAATTGAATGCAATGCTAAAATTAGAGACTATTTCCAATGATAAATCACACAAAAATACTATTGAGATAAATTATCGAACACCTTGTGAGCAATCAGTTTTGTTTAGAAATTTGTATGGTTTTATTGATCTTCAAATCCAATCACAATCTAAAGGATTGTGACCAACTCAACAAAACCTCTTTCAAAAGGTTATAAAAAATAATGACCAAACATAATGATCACTGTCGCTACGCGAAAAATATAGAGTTGCCGTCAATTTTTATTTATTCCAAAGGAAAGGGAAAATATCGAGAAAACCCCAAAGAATGGTCATCACAACCACGAACGGGTTCGGAAGTCGGTTATGCAAGGGGAAGATATTAACATCCCTCACATCCATGGTACTCCATGGGAACCATCTAGGATGTTTGTGCTTATGTTTCCTTATGGTACAGTGGCCAAATGGTTAAATGGATATAATTGTGGGGTATGGACATGATGTGGATTGAATGGATTTGGTTATGGGTTAATGGGTTAAAGAATGAATAATGGGCTAAGAAATGGATATGAATTAATTGGTTAATTAGTGTTGTGATATTGGATATCTGGATATGGTTTATTGAAATTGGATTTTGAATTAAAATGGGCTTAATTTGAATGAGTACATGGATTATGGATTAAAATGGTTTAATGGATTAATGAAAGATGGATTTAATTGGATATGGTTAATGAAAAAATAAAATTGGAATTTGATAACAATTGGATTTAGAGATGGGCCCCAAAAAATGGTTAAACAAATGGCTCATAAAGAAATTGACCCATAAAGAAAAAGAAGACTAAAAAAAAACCGATTTGACTCTAAAATTAGTATGAATTATCACAAGCCGACTTAAAATTAAAAAAAATGACTTCTAAAAATCAATTTGGCGAATGCGGGTAAAATGATATCCAAAATTAATTTGAACTTCGAAAATCAACTTTAACCTCCAAAATCACCCTTGAATTGTTGTAATCAATACGGACTTCAAAAATTGATTTGAACTTCTAGAACTAATTTGGAGTTAAAATCAATTTGACATTAAAATCAATATGGATAATGATTATGATGCCATGATAAAATGATGAATGCATATGCAACAGATTGATGAATCAAATTGACGCGACTTATAAATCGGATTGAACCATGCTTATTCAAATGAAATGAATGGATGAAGATGATATGCAAATGTTTGGGGTTAGTGACCTATATGACTATGTGAAGGGTAGGGCGAATTTTGGGGTATGACAATTGCCCCTATTTAATCTTCTCGGACCTGAATGTATGGATAGTAACAGCTTGTAGACAATCAAAGTAGGAGAGGATTAAATACTAGAATACTTGGAAATTTGCCCACGCGGAACAAATGGGATGGAATGTGAAGATAGGCAGGACATAAAGAAATCTTTACTGAGATATGGGATGAACAGGCTAGTCTTTATGTAGGACAGATGTTGGGAATTGGAATGTTATGTGGTAGACGGGTATATGAGCGGTTAGATATGTGTGACGTATGTAGTATGCTAATGCAAAATGATTGATTTTTTTTCATTTTATCTCTACTAACAAGTTTTTTTTTAGGCAACGAGAAATAATTTTCCGCTTGGGGGATATACGGTGAGTGTTTTGTGGGACTATGAAATGGTTCGCCAGGAAAATCCTGGGATTCGGGATGGCAGATGACCTTACTGGGGACGACAGTAGGGAATTGGAAGATAAATAATTGGTCAACAACTCTGAGGTTGGGGACAGAAGCAAGAGTAACACTGATTTCTGGGGATTAAAAACATCCTGACCTCAATACTGCGACTGGGGTAAAACTAGACATTCTCCACTCTACAGTAGGAAATAAATGGTGATCAACATCGGTTCTGAGATTGGACAAATGATAGGCGTCAATTATGGGGTTGGGTACAATAGGATGGACATCGACTCTAAGGTCAGGAACAAAGGTAGGCGTCAACTCTGAGGTTGGTTGGATTCGTAGATATCTTCTCTAGGGCTGGAGGATAAGAAAACCATACCGCAACTCGCGAGTTAAGAAAAAGGTAGATATTCAGCTCTAAGGCTATGGGAAAAAAGGTTCATCAACTACAAAGTTGGAAGAAGATAGACGTTTAGCTCTGAGGCTGGAAAAAGGTATAACAATCATCAACTCTAAGGTTGGAAAAAGGTAGTTGTTCAATTCTGAGGTTGAAAAAGATAGATGTTCAGCTCTGAGGCCAGGGAAAGATAGACATTCAACTCTAAGGCTGGGGGTACCACGGTACATCCACTCTAAAATGGAAAAAAGGCAGATGCTCAACTCTGAGGCCGGAAAAAATGGTAATCGTCAACTCTAAGGTTGGAAAAAGTAGGGTCTAAGCTCTGAGGCTAGAAAGAGATACACCGACTCTGAAGTTGGAAAAATGTAGTTGCTTAGCTCTGAGGCTGTGAGAAAAAAATAGTAAATGTCAACTTCGAGCTTGGAAACAAGCAGATACTCGACTCTGAGGTTGGGAAAAGAATGGTAAACGTCAATGTTGAGGTTGGAGGCAAGCAGATACTCGACTTTGAGGTTGGGAAAAGAATGGTAAACGTCAACGTTGAGGTTGGAGGCAAGCAGATACTCAACTATGAGGTTGGGAGAATAAACGGTAAACAATAACTATGGGGATGGAAAAGGGACAACAACTCTGAGGCTGGAAAAGGGGTAAAAACTCTGAGGTTGGGGTTAGGAAATGGCAACAACTCTGAGCCTGGATATAAGAGAAAGCGACAACAACTCTGAGGCTATAAAAAGGGCGGCAACTCTGAGGTTGGGATAAGGAAAGGTGAACGCACAACTCTGAGGTTGGATATGAAAGGAATAGATAGCAACTCTCAGGTTGGAAAAGGGGCAGCAACACTGAGGTTGGAAAAGGGGCGACAACACTGAGGCTACTGAGGTTGGAAATAGGGAGGTAGCAACATACAACTCTGAGGTCGGATAAGAAAGGAGGACAACAACTCTGAGGTTGGGAATAAGAAACATACGACTCCGAGGTTAGCTATAAGAGAAAGACAACAACTCTGAGGTTGGGAATAAGAGAAATGGACAACAACTCTGAGGCTGGAGTATGAACTAACATCAACTCTGAGGTCAGGTGAAAGAGAAAGACAACAACTCTGAGGTTGGGGATAAGAGGGATATACAACAACTCTGAGGCTGGAGTATGAACTGACATTAACTCTGAGGTCGGGTGAAAGAGAAAGACAACAACTCTGAGGTTGGGAGTAAGAGAAATAGACAACAACTCTGAGGCTGGAGAGAACTGACATCAACTCTGAGGTTGGAGTAGGAATTGGTATCAACTCTGAGGTCGGGTATAGAATGGTCTCTCAACTCTAAGGTTGGAGGTAATAATATTATCAAGTCTGAAAATGAGAAAGGGGATCATTTACAACTTCGCGGTTTGGAAAAAAAGAGATATCAATACCGAAGGGTATCGTAAAAAGGTGATAGACGCCGACGATTTCTTGATCAGTCCTTCGAATTTGAGAGATACGGGTTTTGCCAACGAGAATTGGACTTTGCGAGAGGTTTGCCAACGAAAATGGACTGTTGAATAACGGCAAGAGGGTTTGGGGCTTGATTCTTCCTTGTTAGAGAGATTTGTGCTATACTAGATAATATGCATGAATGAAATTATATGAATTAAGCATGACAGGCTGATGCAATGATATGAGGATCTACGGATGCCCCAATCTTGGGTACGGTGAATATTGAGAAAATTTGCTTGGGTTGCAAGGCTTTTGATTTATGGAGTGCGGGTTGAGTCTCCCGTGACTTCCCAACATCTGACTTCTTGATGTTGCTGGAGGATGGATCTGACGTATACCTTTAGATGCCCCAGGCTAGATCTGAAATGCTTCCACGAGCGAGGAGAGGTCCTTCATCCCTTTGGACCGTCTTGCCCCAGCCTGTTGGGTATCTGCACGGACTGTCCCAATCACTAGTTACGCACCAGCTTCGTCATAAATTATCTCAATCGGATCTACCCCAGTGTCTTGGAACCGCATTCCTCTGATTAACCATTTTAGGGAGATTGACTTCTTGTGCTCTTGGGGTGGCCTGCCCCAGTATGAGCCTTGAAGTAACTTTGCCTCTGGTTGGCTGATCTTTGACGGAATGCCCCTGACTAACTGATCTTCAGAGAGATTTATTGAATCTCGACTTGACTACCTCAGATTGACTGAATCTTGTAGAGATTTCTCGATGCAACTTCTTATGATCGAAGGGATCTCGAAGCGGTTTGTCTTTCTGCTCGATAGAGTCCTCAAACATTTCGACTGATGTGATCAAGATAAGTGACTTGCCCCTGCTCAACGGAGTTCTCAGGCATTCTACACTTTTGAATCATCTAGTTCCTCAATTCATGTTCATTGTGGTAGATCCCTTGATGTCAGATGCTTACTCACGAGTAAGACAAGTTCATTTTGGAGATGATAATGCAATGTCATTTTTATGCAGTTTTGAAATCCAAGCATGTCCACTGAAATTATGACATACAATGAATGCATCAATGATAACGAATGTCATATCAATATCAACACATATGAGCAAAGTGATGAGGAGTCAGTTTTAACACGATTGTTCTGACTATAACACACTTTCGAAATAAACCCTGCTTCAATTAGGTCTTTTGAGGGTTGAAATGTGGCTTGTTTCACGGTTTTAGAAAGAAAGGATATAAGGCTCGAACCTATACTAACCCACCGCTCTTCGTGATGTTCTCCAGTCCTATGTTTAGCTAGTTTGATATAAGCACACATTTTTCAAAAGGGATTTTGAAGTTATGGTTAATGAACCAACGAGGTTTTCGGTGTGGCAGTTATCCTTCTTTTTGGTTTGTAGCCACGCGATTTTGTTCTTGTTGAGGATTTTCTTTCGATTCCTCTTTTGTAGATTTGTTTTTTTTTTCATCTCCCTATTTTTGTTGGATTGGTTCAGATTTACAATCCATAGGGATGCCCTAATTTTTGCCTAAGTCACTTGTTTTCAAGTTTTCGACTTAGCGGGCTTTCTCTTTTTTTGTTTTTATTTTCTTGTTTTTCCTGTTTCTTTTTGTTGAAATAAATCGTGTGACGTCTATCCGTTTGATTTGGAAAGGGTTGTGAACGCCTCATGCCTCTGTAGGTCAGGGACAGCCGTTTGGAATTTGGTGGTTTCCGACCTCTTGTGACGGATAAGATATGGTTGATCCTCAGATAGGACGCTCCTCTTTCGAAGTTTGAACGCTTGGTCAAATTGACTGACGACTACCCTTCCCCGGTCTGAGATTGAGGGTTTTATATTTAGAAAAAAACTCCTACACCTTGGTTTGAAGCGGTTGACTAGGGATTATCTTCCTTATATCTCCGGTGTTTGGGATTTGAAACAATGCCTTGCATCATCAGCAAGGTTTTATTCAAAAGCGTACAAGCAATGGTTTTGCATTCTTAGTTTCATCCTCCTCTTCTTAAAACCAACATTTGAATATTGACAAGATAAAGTATGAGTGGCCGCGAATGGATTCATTCAAAACATGAATGTTCATTTCAATGTCATTATTATTCAAAAACAAACGAGTTTATTACAAATGAATGTTACAAATGACAATCAAGAAAATCACACATGAACATGATTGAACCAATGATTGCTGGAGTGATCATCTTTATTCTCCCATAGCTTGGGGTCTTGATTCTGGAAGAGGATGACGAGACATTCCCATAGATACAAATTCTTCAGATCTATTGTTGCTCTGACTACGACACTGCAGATGTGCTTGCCTACACGGGGGTGCTTGGAATAACTGGTGCGAACGATATGGCTTTTGAGTCAATCAAGTCTTGTACTTTGTGCTTGAAGACATTGCAATTCTCGATTGAGTTCCCTGGCGTCCCAAAGTGATACTCACAACTGACGTTCATGTCATACCCAAGAGGAAGAGGTACTGGAGGAGCCTTAGCTTCCCTTAGCTTGACCAACGAATCCTTGAGCAAATGAGCTAGCAGACGACCATACGGCACGGGAATTGTATCAAACCTTCTGGGAGGCTTCCTTGGTCCTTGTCTACCCTTCTGATAGTGGTTCTATTGTTGCGGAGCAAAAGGTTGTTGAGGAACATAGGGTTGCTGATATTGCATGGCCGAAGGACCAGTAGGAATAACATACGCTGGCTGCTGATACGGGTTAGGTGTTACTGATGCCACCAGACATTATGGAATTTGGTGAACTCCATATCCCCCTTTATAAATTGTGGTAGCATTGGTCTCCCCTTCCTTCTTCTTCGAGAATCCAGAATGAGACTTCTTTGCTCCATTAGCCACAACTGCGGTATCTTGTATTTTGCCGATCTTTAAGCCATTCTCGATTCGCTCGCCGGTAATGACCAAGTATGAGAATCCCGAGGAGGTGCTTCCAATCATCCTTTCAAAATATGGCCCTTGTAGGGTGTCCACAAACATGTCTATCAATTCTCTTTCAAGAAGAGGGGGTTGAACCCTGGCAGCTAGATCTCTCCAATGTTGGGCGTATTCTTTGAACGATTCATCCGGCTTATGAGCAAGGCTTTGGAACTGAGTCCGATTGGGAGCCATGTCTGAATTATACTGATAATGCTTCAAGAAAGCTTCAGGAAGTTCCCTCTAAGTTCGTATATGCGTGCGCTTGAGTTGCATATACCATTTCAGAGAAGCTCCACTAAGGCTATCCTGGAAAAAGTGCATTAAAAGTTTCTCATCATCAGAATGAGCAACCATCTTTTTACAAAAAGCTCGAATGTGAGTCTTTGGACAGGTGACCCCTTGATACTTTTCAAAGCTCGGAACTTTGAACTTATGAGGAATTATCACACCTGGAACTAAGCATATTTCGGCGGCATCTAATCCAAAGGTATCAGAACCTTCCATCGCCTTGAATCTCTTCTCCACCATATAGAATCTCCTTTCGAGGTCAGCAGGAGAAGGACCAAAAGATTCATAAACTGAGTCAGCCTCTGTAGTGAAGAAAGCCTCCTAATGATCGTCAATCTCAAGTTGAACTCTCCCATTGGTCGGGATACTAAATGGTTGAGCAACATTTTGGTATATCGGACCTCTTTCAGGAAGTGGTTGAGCCACAACAGGCGTACCAGCTCCTCCTAGCGGATTCGTTGGCATTGTCACAACAACAGGGTTGGCGGCGGTGACTCTTAGATTAGCCTGACATATTTCTTCTTGTCCCCTAGCCAGAGCTTGTAGGGCTTCAACATGCTGACCCATTTGAGCCTTCACAGTGGTCATGTCTTCCCTCAAAACAGCTTGGTTTTGTTCCAACTGATCCATGAGCAACCTTTGGTTTCTTCGAGTGTTGTGGGAATGTCGGGAAGTCAGCTTGGCTATGGATGATTCTGGGTAGAAGGGCCAAATGGTGAGTTTTCTGGCTTTTGTTTGATGATATGCAAAATGATGCATGGATATTATATTTGAAGATTTTTTATGATGAATGAATGCATGAATGCATGGATGAATGATACACAAGCATGGTTCTCATGAGTCGAACACACAAGTTGGCATAGTATCATATGTTAGAGATGCGGATGGAGGATAACATTGACTGCTTTCCACAATGGGGATCTTACTGGTCGTAGTCTAGGGTTATAGATAGGAACCCCAGAGTCATCGATTCGTTTGGCTATTTGGCGCTTACGGCAAAAGCTTGTCGGTCGTCAACTACCTCAAATGAGCTTCTTCTGGGTGAGATCTTCGTACCGACCCACACGAGAAAAGCTTCTCGGAGACAGTACTACACGACCATCGACATCGGGTTCTAGACAAGGGTCTCAAAGTCACAGACCTCCTTGCCTATTTTCCGCTTACGGCAAAAGCTTGCTGGTCGACAACTCCATCAAGAAAATCTACTCTGAGCAAGATCTTCGTACCGACCCACGCAAGAAAAGCTTCTCGGGAACCCGTACTACGCGACCATCAATCTTAATAGGTCAAGAGTTCAATGTTCTACAAAGGTCCTTAGAGTCATTGATCCTAATGAAGATATTGATCGATTACGCTAAAAGCTTGACGGTCGTCAACATATTCAAAAGAATCTACTCTAAGCGAGGTTCTCGTATCAACCCTTACAAGAGAAGTTTCTCGGTGGCCCATACTACTCAACCTCTCCTATCTCAAGTTTGCACTCTAGACTCGGGTAGAGAGTCTTTCCCACAAGGCTACTTGCAATCAAAGTAGTATCCATCAATACCATAGAACCATGGAACCACCTATTAGTTTACAAAATTTAAAGCAAAAGGCAATAAATAAGATAAACAATATCAAAAGGATAAGCATCCACACACGCGAGAAAGCAACCTAAATTAAGCTTGACTTGCTTAGGGAGATCTCCCCAGCAGAGTTGACAGTTGTCGCTACGCGAAAAATACAGAGTCGCCACCGGTTTATATTTATTCCAAAGGAAAGGGAAAATATCGAGAAACCCCCAAAGAATGGTCATCGCAACCACGGACAGGTTCAGAAGTCGGTTATGCAAGAGGAAGGTATTAGCACCCCTCACATCCATGGTACTCTATGGGAACCATCTAGGATGTTTGCGCTTACGTTTCCTTATGGTACAGTTGCCAAATGGTTAAATGGATATAATTGTGGGTTATGGACATCATGTGGATTGAATGGATTTGGTTATGGGTTAATGGGTTAAAGAATGAATAATGGGCTAAGAAATGGATATGAATTAATTGGTTAATTGGTGTTGCGATATTGGATATCTAGATATGGTTTATTGAAATTGGATTTTGAATTAAAATGGGCTTAATTTGAATTAGTACATGGATTATGGATTAAAATGGTTTAATGGATTAATGAAAGATGGATTTAATTGGCTATGGTTAATGAAAAATAAAATTGGAATTTGATAACAATTGGATTTAGAGATGGGCCCCAAAAAATGGTTAAACAAATGGCTCATAAAGAAATTGACCCATAAAGAAAAAAAGACTAAAAAAAAACCGATTTGACTCTAAAATTAGTATGAATTATCACAAGCCGACTTAAAATAAAAAAAATGACTTCTAAAAATCAATTTGGCGAATGCGGGTAAAATGATATCCAAAATTAATTTGAACTTCGAAAATCAACTTTAACCTCCAAAATCACCCTTGAATTGTTATAATCAATACGGACTTCAAAAATTGATTTGAACTTCTAGAACTAATTTGGAGTTAAAATCAATTTGACATTAAAATCAATATGGATAATGATTATGATGCCATGATAAAATGATGAATGCATATGCAACAGATTGATGAATCCAATTGACGCGACTTGTAAATCAGATTGAACCATGCTTATCCAAATGAAATGAATGGATGAAGATGATATGCAAATGTTTGGGGTTAGTGACCTATATGATTATGTGAAGGAAAGGGAGAATTTTGGGGTATAACAATCACACAATTGATGAATTCAATAATTTTCACATGAAAAATAAAAGAGATTGATAGTTAGATAGATAGATAGATAAATAGATAAATAGATAGATACGTAGATAGATATCTAGCTATATATATATATATATATTATATATATAATATATATATATATATTATATATATATATATATAGAGGAGAGAGAGAGAGAGAGAGAGAGAGAGAGAGAGTACACGAGGATTTATTTAGGCAGTTTCC
This sequence comes from Lathyrus oleraceus, assembly GCF_024323335.1. Classification (NCBI taxonomy): domain Eukaryota; kingdom Viridiplantae; phylum Streptophyta; class Magnoliopsida; order Fabales; family Fabaceae; genus Lathyrus; species Lathyrus oleraceus. Next base: position 114,217,547 of record NC_066582.1, read on the forward strand.
CAATTGACCTCACTATGGGTACATCTTCCCTCAATTCGAACTCGAATTAAGATAATGAAATTAACCTTTGCCAAAGTATGTATACAAGAGAAATATAGCAATCCAACCCTACAATCCCTAAGTTTGATGTTGATTCTAACACTTTCTCTTACCTTGATCAAGTAGCCCAACAATGCTAATTTGATCCACCGTCCCACGCTACTCCTTTATAAGAACCTTTCGTTCTATAAAGTCTTCACTCGATTGGATCCAAATTGTGAATTGTTGTAACCCAAGATTTACCAATATGATCCATCGTCTCACGCTACTCCTTTGCAAAAAAAACCGATTTTCAAATATTTCACTCGACCGGATCCAAATTACGTATCTTATCCAAAACTTTCAAATCCCAAAATGATCTTGAAGAAAAACCCCAACTTGATTTTCTTATTTGAAACCCTAAAAGATCTTTCAACTCAATTGGTTACAACCTAATCCGAATTGGACCTTATCAAACTATCTCTTGATCACACAACAACAACGATTATGTGTAGTTTTTGTATGAATGCAATGAGAGAGGATGAAGATGGTTAAAATCTCTCTGAATCTTTCAGGTTTCTTATCACATATCTAAAAATGGTGCATGAATGACTATATATAGGTAAATATGTATGAAGTAGAAAACTGAACATGAATAGGTTGCAAAATTACAAAATTAGACATTTTGAACAATGGGAATCGACTCATTCGAGGAGGGAGTCGACCCCTAAGGGCAAGGGAGTCAACCCATATTTCCTAGGAGTCGACCCATCCTGGACATGGATTTAAATTTTAAAAAATAGCTTTTAGAGGGAGTCGACACACAACTCGAGGGAGTCGACTCCTTAGTATTATGTGTCGACTTCAAAACCCATATGTATCGACTCCAATTGGACAAAGAATTTTCTTTTCAATATGCTTCAGAGGGAGTCGACCCCTAACACGGGTGTGTCGACTCCAAACATTATTTTTTACAAAAATGCATATTTTTGACCTTTTTAACATGTTCAAATGCTTATGACTCAATCTAAAAATGTCCTAAGATGAAAATGGAACCGAGACATAGAGAGATAAAATTCAATGTACAAATACTTAAACTCAAATACTATTTTCCTAGTTTTGACATCAATCAAAAACCTCAAAGAAAATAGTGCACTCACAACAACCTAAACAAAGCTACCCAAACTCATCACCTAGAAGAACCCCACCTCAAGAGTAAATTTTTGAGTTCAAAAAGCTTGATGGTTGATGGTTCATTGGCTTTTCCTTTTCTTAAGTTGGATAACTTTCTTCCAACATGCAAGGGCTTTGAGAGCTTCTCTCTCTCTCTCTCTCTCTCTCTCTCTCTCTCTCTCTCTCTCTTCTCTCTCTCTCTCTCTCTCTCTCTTCTCTCTCGCTCCTCCTCTCTCTCTCTCTCTCTCTCTCTTCTCTCTCCTCTCTCTCTCTCTCTCTCTCTCTCTCTCTCTCTCTCTCTCTCTCTTGATTTTGATTTTGCAAGGGAGAAAAATAAGAGGGTTTCTCCTCATTTTGGGTTCTTATATGGGTAATGGAAAGGACTCTTTTGCCCTTCTACTTATACAAAATCCCTAAAATACTTTTAACTTTTCTAGAATGTTTCAATTTGTTGATTTAAATATTGTTACCAATTTCATTAGATTACATTGTTGATTAAAATATTGTTACCAATTTCATTATCAAAAATCAATTGTAAAAAAAAACAAATCCCTCTAAACCTCATGAATGGGAAAACCTAACTCTTAGTTAAGCTCACAACAAAATCACACAAATAAAAAAGATAAAAGTTATGAAACACGAACATCAAAAACGTAACATCGACATTGATACGATGATACTAATAATAATTTAAAAAAATAAATAAAAATTAAACGTAATTAGTAATTACACCCTCCAATCACTATTATAAGCAAATTTGATTCTTTTTTTTTATTTTTAGATTTGACAATTAATGTATATAGTTGATATATTTACTATATACATTAACGGTCAAATGTTTTTATTTATCCCATTATCTAATAGTTTAAATTAATTTTTTCAAAATAAAATATAAGATATAATTTGTATAATTTGATATATTTAAGTCTACGTAGAGAAAAAAATATCGCAAGTGCAATAAATTTTTTTCTTTTTAAAATATCGAATGACATATGAGTAGTAATTATGGATGTACATTTTTTTTAAAATGAAAACATAAATCTGTCAATTTTTTTTTCTCATATTTTTAACCATACGTATTAGTTTTTATCTGTCCCATTTTCTAATAACTTAAATTAATTTTTTCAAAATAAAATATAAGATATAATTCAATATATTTAGATCTACATAGAAAAAACTTTTATAAGGAGTGAGAAAATCTATTTTAAGGGAGACAAAAATATTCTTGATTTGATTTGAAGAGGTGTTAATTTTTGAGAAAATATATAATTATTTTAAATAGTTTAACAAAAGTATTTATTTCAATTGTAGTGCTTTATTTTTAAATTTGAATATCAACCATTAGAAACGACAAGTTGGGTGTAGTTAGTGCATTGAAGTTTATTTTTGTCATCTCCAAATCATTTCTTCCTTAATTACGCCGAATGTAGGTTCATGCAATCATTGGTGGACTGCTCGGAATCAATTTTTTTTAATTATATCTTTCAATTTTATCTGGACCGCAGATAATCCAAATTTCTTATTTTTATCATAATATATATTTTTCTAAAACATTTTTACTGAAGACTATATTTGACTGTAGTTATTGAATATCCTTTATGTTTGTAGTTACATCTCTCCAAACCATTTCTAGTGAATGTTGGATCTTATTTTTGTCATTAGTATCCAAATCTCTTATTTTTGTCATTATATATTTCAATTTTATCTCTCTCCAAACAAACTTAATTACACCTAATGCAGATCATGCAGCCATTGGAATATCTTTTTTTTTTTACTACATCTTTCAATTTTATGAGGGCAGAGAATCCAAATATCTTATTTTTATCACTACATCATGTAATCATTGGTGACTGAGACAATCAAAATCCCTTGTTTTTAATGTTATTATCACTTTATATCATACCTGTTTTTATATCTTAGGCCTGTAATTCAATATCGGTTTTCGTTATAATGTCTTGATGTGATTTAATATATTATTTATTTAACTTCAAAAATATATAATTTCAGATATTTTAAATAAAATAATAATTAATATAAATAAAAATCCATGAGAAGTATTATTTAAATGTATAAAAAATTAAAATAAATAATAAAATCAGAATGAAAAATATGAAAAGCTACGTAATTCTTCTTAAAAATTGAACCATATCCAATTCCAATAAGAAAAATATATGAACAATCAGAAGAAAAAAAAACATTAAAAAGTGAATCTGGATTGACGTCAATCAATCCAACAGTTACAACTCTCTCTCTCTCTCTCTCTCTCTCTCTCTCTCTCTCTCTCTCTCTCTCTCTCTCTCTCTCTCTCTCTCTCTCTCTCTCTCCTCTCTCTCTCTCTTCTCTCTCTCTCTCTCTCTCTCTCTCTCTCTCTCTCTCTCTCTCTCTCTCTCTCTCTCTCTCTCTCTCTCTCCAACCTGACACTTATTTCAAATGGAGTAGTGTTAATCTAAACACACACAAAAATTGATGTAATCTCTTTGAGAAAAATGCTTATTGAGTTTATGCCATACATCAACAACATTCTCAAGGAACACAATGTTATGTGGTATGGAATCTTCAACGGAGTTTATTATCCTTGAATGAATCGGCATGTTACAACGACTTCAAGCTTTGAAATTCAGATCGAAATCGGTGGGAATTGGAAATGATCCATCAACAAAATCAAACTTGTTCTTGCTACCGAGTGCACGACATATTGAACGAGTCCAAACATGATAATTTGAATGATTTTGAACATGTTTAACTGTCATAGACGACGGTCCATCGGAGGAGTGAACGAAATAAACATTTCCCGGAGTTTGTGAATGATAAGAATATGTGGAGGAGGAGGAAGATTCACGTTGGCATTGCCGCGAGCCATTGAAGTTATGAATAAAATGAGTAAAGACGTCGGAAACCATTGAGAAACATAAGAAGAAGATGATATAGTGAATGAACTTAATTCCTCTTGATATAAAGTTAGTTACACTGAGTTTATATAGCTGCATGAAACCTAACACACTCATAACTAACTATTGATTACTTATGATTATAACTTATTATCATTACATAGATCACAAAATAGATGACTTGCACTATAGGTAATCCAGTTACTTGCTATCAGAGTCGATCCAACCCATTCAGAGGTCATGTTTAATTTTAAAACCGAACTAATTTTTTTATAAAAAAATATAATTCAAATAGTTAAAAATAACATACTAAAAATACAATTATATATTAACTAAATGAAACCCCAAAAAATTCAAAGTATTATTTAAATTATAAATTATTTTATATAAATTTTTGTTTTTTAATTTTTTTTTTATATTTGTTTGACTAATTATAAATGAAATGGCCCCCTAAGATTTAAGGCTCGGTGCTGAAGAGCTCAATTGCAGGATCGGACATGCTTAATATGTAAGGAATAAGTTCAACATGAAGCACGTACATCAAAAATACAACATCAACCTTGATAGGTCGATACTAATAATAATTTTAAAAAATTAATTAATTAAATATAATTAAAAGTGTCAGTGTCAATTTCATACATCGACACGGACACTAACACATTTTTTTCTCAAATATGTCAGGTGTTTTAGAGAATACTCCCTCCCTTTTAAAATGATAGCCACTTAGGCTCAGTTTGGTTCACTGGGAGAGGAGGGATTTTAATAAAGGGGAGGGGAGGAGAGGAGAGGGGAGGTGTTTTAATTAAATGAATTTTTGGTTTAAAAGAGGGAATAGAAAGGGAGGAAGAATTTTTAATCAAAAAATATTTTGATTCACATGAGGAGTGCAGAGGTTTTAAAACTACTTTACCTTTTTACCCTTAAAATATTATAACATATGTGCTAAATAAAATAAAACAAAATGATATTCATCAAAAAAATTATCAATTCATAAACAACATAGATAATCAAATAAAAAATATTTAATATTTCAAATATTCTGAAATATATTAAAGTGTAAATAAAATATTGATAAATACCGTAAAATCATTATATGATCAATCTTCAAATGAATCATTATTTCATCTTGATGATACATCTAATTCTATAAAATATTTATAAAATTAAATTCTAGATAATATATAAATTATATACTACAATTATATATCGATATATAATACAACCCAACAACTTATAAAAAAAATTAAATTATTACAAATAAAATAATAAATAAAAATAAATAAAATAAAACACATAAAAAAGAAATAAAGTTGAGTCATAGTAATAAAAATAATGAAGTTGTTGTTAAAAAAGTATGGAGAAATTCTAATAAGTTGACAAATTAACCAATAGTATTTATTAAGGACAGTTTAGGATTAGAATAAAAAACTGACGATAATTTTGTCAATATAAAAGAATACATTTTATTATAACTCATCTATCTCCCCTCCCCTCCCAAAACTCCCAATTTGGGGAACAAAAAATTGCTCTGGATTCAAATTATTTCCTTTCCATTATAAAAATTTGAACCAAACATACTAAATTAAAAAAATTCCCTCCTCTCCCGTCACCTCTGAAAACCTCTAACCAAACAGACCCTTACACAGATTAAGGAGTGCAATAATGTTGTCATAACATAACTAATTACATTTTTACTAAATTACCCTTTAAAGTATTAGAAGAAATGTGCAAAATAATAATTAAATGACACAATTGAAAAAATTATAATCATTACTACATTGAAAAGTGAAATGACACTTATTTTGAAACAAATTTTATTTATTAAAACTACAAACATTTTAAAACAAAAGTAGAAGGAGTAAGAGACAACAACTTAGGTTTCCAACCAAACATCATAAATTAACTAGACTAACTAACAAGTCTATAAACCAACATCTTCCACAAACACAAGTGTCCAAACGAACATTATGCGCTAATAGGCACAAGAAAATAATAACAAAAACAAACATCCATCCATTAAATATCTATCAAATGATACTTTATTGAAAAGAGTTTGTCTTAACTTTCCCTAATTAACATAGATCTTTTGTTAATATATTTATTTGACTTGGAAAAGAGAAAATATAATTAGAAATATTTTTAATAAAATAATAATTCATTTAAATAAAAAGTTAAAGAGTTTTATTTAGATACATTAAGAAAAGCAAAAAAGTTAATTAAATGTTACTTTGTTTGTATATCGACACAAATACTAGCATATTTTTTCCTCAAATATGTTGGTGTTTTAGAGAATACTCCCTCCCTTTCAAAATGATAGTCGCTTAGGATCCGCTTGGTTCAACGGAGAGGAGGAGAGGGAAGGGATTTTAATAAAGGGGAGGGGAGGAAAAGTGAGTGCATGTGTTTTTATTAAAGGTATGTTTAGTTTAAACGAGGGGAGAGAAAGGTAGGAAGAATTTTGGAATAATTTATTTTTTAGTCCCCTAACTTAATTTATTGTTTCTATTTAGTCTCTTAATTCAAAAGCGTTACACTTAAGTTCCTTAAAATACTTTCGTTAGCCTTACAAGTCCCTTCTATTAAATTCTATTGGAAAAACTTTAACAAAGGCCTATGAGGCATATATTGACATGGCATATTGTTTGTGATTTTGCAATCTATAATATAAGAAAAGTAGTTGTGCTGAAATCACCAATTTGCCCTTTGGTGTTTTAACTCCATGTCAGCTTTTCAATGGCAATTTTTGTCTTTCTTATGCTTTATTCAACTAAGTTAGTCTTTTCATTATAATCCAATATGTATTCGCATTCTACTGTATCATTTTTTACTATGCCAATTACTTTTTTGATAAATGAAATGTAACTAAGTTTCCAACTATCTGATTTTTTAAAATAAGTACACTAACTATTCTTGGGAAGCCAATCTACAGCAACTACAACTCATAGTAGACCTGCAAAAAACTTTTGTATTTTCAAAGAAGAACGATTCATCATCCGCTTTTCCCACTATCCTTTTGTCATCAACCACATTTCTGGTTTCAAATCTGTCTTCTTCGATATTCTCATCTCTTTCTTCTTCCATGAAACCCTACCTCTAAAGATCATACTCATTCCCATCTCTTTCTACTAACCCATTAATTTATCTTTCTCATTCATTATGTGACTTGCTTAGATCTATTTCAATTAATACTGTTTTTAGTTTTATAACTTTTTTTAAAATACTATTGAATCTGGTTGTTTCCACCATTCCCTATTTTTTTTTCCTTATTTCATTTTGATTATCACCTCATAAGTATGTTTCTCAAATCCTAATTTTTTCTTTTATACTCTTTCTCTATAAATGCATATGTATCATTTAAATATCATTTATTTTTACTATGTTGTTAATGATAGTTTTAAGATTTTTTTTCCGTTAATGATGGTTTTATTCTCCTATCTTTTAATGTTATTTTTTAACAAATTTACTTTAATGTTCTTTCGTCTTTCAATTTCCCTCATCACATAAAATGTTTCTTTTAATTTTTCAAATCTATTTTGATTCTATGGTAAATGATTTGGGCTGTCCAGCAACAAGGAGCAGTTGGAGCTGATTTTTATTGATAAAAATGTAAGAAATTGGTATCTTTTTACTAACTCTAACCATTTTTACGAATGTTGTTTAGAACCAGATTTTTTGCTTTGTTTACACTTTCATGAAATAAGTTGAACCACACTTCTCCAAAACCTATCAACATCAACTTTCCCCTTCAGATATTTGTTAGAAGTTTTTACCCCCAAACACAAATAGCTTGAATTTATTTTTCTTTTTTTGTGATCAATTTGTTAAAAAGTTGTCATATATGTTGAATTGTAATTCCTTGTGTCGAAGCAGGTTGCTCGACAGAGCAAATAAGTATCGAACCACCTAGTGTGTTGAGTTGTGTTAGTGTCTCGAAGTGTCGAAGCATGTTATTTCACACAGAATTTCGACTTAGGTCTATTTTAGTAGTGTTAGTTATTTTGGACTTTTATAGTTTTGGGCTTTGGCTTGATGTCCAAGTTAACCTAAATCTATAAATATAGGGAGTAAACCTTATTTTCGTAATAAAGTGAATAGAGTATTCATAACATTGTATTCACAGTATTTTGCAGTTCCAAAGTGAATAAGAAATTTTCCACAGTTTATGGGCAGAGAGAAACTCTGCAGAATTATATTACTCTTCTCATTCATCGTTCTTTACACTCTTTCTTTCTCCATTGTTCTTCTTTTTTCATTGCTATTGTATGGATAATAACAATCTTGTTCATCAAGATTGATTCAAATTCTCTATAGGTTTTGGGGATTTTCAATATCTGGTATCAAGAGCTCCGGTTGAAACGATTCGTGGGAAGAAAATCACCATGGCAACGAATCATCCAAATGGGCATTTTCCACCAAATCTTCTGATTCTCAAGAACAACAATTATGAGAATTGGTCCAAGCAGATAAAGGTTATGTTTTGTTATCAAGATCTTTGGGATCTTGTGAAGGAAGGAATAGCAACGCTTGCAGAAGTCGTGACAGATCAAGAAAAGGTTGCACATAAAGAATTGAAGAAGAAAGATTATAAAGCTCTCTTTATAATCCATCAATGTGTTGATGCAGATAATTTTGAAAAGGTTAGTGATGCAGAGTCAGCGAAAGAAGCATGAGAAGTTCTGGAGAAATTGTTTGGAGGCACAGAGAAGGTGAAAGAGGTGAGGTTACAAACTCACAAAAGAACGTATGAATTGCTTCAGATGGAAGACAATGAAAGCATAACTGATTTCTTCACCAAGGTTACAAAACTAGTGAATCAAATCAAGGTATATGGAGAAGTGTTGACATCAAGATCTGTTGTTGGAAAGATCCTGAGGTCGTTAGCTCCAAAGTTCGACCACGTGGTAGTAGCCATATGAAGAAGAAACTTATGCAAAGCTGGCGAAACATGAAGAAGAAGAGACGTTGCTGATGGTTACAACAAGAGAAGAAGAGAGATTCAATGATCAATGGTACTTGGACTCAGAATGCTCATCACACATGTCTGGAAGGAAAGATTGGTTTGTCAACATAAAACCCTCAATGAAGAACATGGTGAAATTTGCAAATGACAACACTCTAGCAGCTTAAGGTGTTGGTGATGTTCTGATTATGAGGAAAGATGGCAAGAGGTCAGTAATTTCAAATGTGTTGTACATACTGGGCATGAAGAGTAATTTGCTCAGCATATGGCAGTTAGTCAAAAAGAACTACAAGGTGTCGATCGAAGACAAGATAACGAGAGTTCTCGACTCAAACAGAAGGTTGATCTTGAAGGCTATAATGTCTCATAAAAGAACCTTCAAGATTGAACTAAATGTGATGGAGCATAAGGGTCTTGCAACAGCAGCCAACAGAGATGAATGGATATGGCATTACAAACTTGGCCATCTCAATTTCAAAGACATCAGAGATTTGAAGAGAAGAAATATGGTTTCAGGATTACCAGAAATCGACATTCCAAACAAAGTGGGTGAAGAATGTGTGCAGGCAAAGCAGCATAAGAACATCTTCAGTAAGGATGCAGGAAGCAGGTTGAAGGCAATTCTTGAAGTCATATACTATGATGTATGTGGTCCTCTCCAGGTGGATTCGATTGGAGGTAACAAATGAGGTGATCTTGGAAAGGTGACATCAAGAGGAACAACTTCTATGTTTAACACTTTTCCATTTGAAGTTAGGATCGTGATGAACTTTGAGGTGGAAGTTTGAGAAATCAAACATAATTGAAATTTTTCTAAGTACCATGTCAAATATCCACTTCTTCCACCTTGAATAACTTTTGCTATGAGTTTCAAATGGAAATGGTTCCTTAATAAAAGTTGCATCTATTTCAATACTATTAAATTTGTACATAAATTTGACCTCATTTAGGTTTGGCATGAGGGAGTTATGCATTTTAGAAGTTGAGGAAAATTGCTTGTTCAATGGTAATGGTCCAAAATGACCTATAATGTTTCCTCTTGGAACATGCCCTTGCAAGTTGAATTGGACATTTATAAAATAATAAAGTTAGAGAGGATATCTTTAAATTGATCATGGAACTTGTATGGCCTTCATATCATAAAAATTGAGCAAGTTGTGGTCCTTGGAAGTTGACCTCATAACTAGGGCCAAACAAAATGACCTATAATCTTTCACCATAAAAAACGACTTTCCAAGCAAACCTAGCTCTTGATGACAACATTAAAGTTGTTTGGAATGTCATAAGGAGTAATGTTTCTCTTGGAATCATTTTCATATGACAAAAAATGTAGGAGATAGGGTCTAGTGAACCCCAGTTTTGACCAGTTGACTTTCTCTGGTCAACCTCTTTGAACCAGTCTTGCAAACTTGAAGTTTTCTTGATATTTTGGACTCATGAAGGATCATATATGTATAATATTATGTTAAATGAAGTATCCCTTGATATATTGGACCAATGTTTGAAGAAACTCGCTAATGAAGTCACATAAGACACCTAGATGAATTAGGGTTTCCAAGGCAAACAAACTTCAAACTCTTGATGATTTCTTGATCCAAATGATAAATGAAGAGCATGGGGATCCATATATTATGTCTAGAACCATTGTGAACCATTTCCTGATTGATCTCCTTGCACTGAGGGTCTCAAACCCTAGTTGTGAGCTTGATGAGGCATTGATGGATGCACACACTACCTACAAAAGAAACAAAGCTATAGATAGACATATTTTTGGCATTTTGGTTAGTAAGCGAAGAAAAATAAAGGTATGATACAACCAAATGTTCTTGATGATCTCTCCCAATGTAAACGCAATGAATGAGGGGTAAGGAGGATGCCAAAGTATGATCCTAAAGCCAATGCATTTGATGAGATAGCATGAGGGATCTTAGGATCAAAATTGGGATCTTACAGCTGCCCCTATTTAAGGACATTCTAACTGAGGATTTAAAGATTACAATCTTCGTATCAACTCAGTAGAATGGACTTAAATAACAACATCGAGAAATAAATTTTGATCCCTAAGAGACCTCATGATGCATATGATATGTATGTAAAAAATAATCTTTGTGGGGAATATATTGCCACAAAGGAAAAGAATCCGAAGAGACTGAAAATTCACAGGAGCATAATGCATTCCATAAGGAACACTCACTGGTGAGACAAAAACTCTAGGGATAAAAAGTTATGTGTAGGTCAGGCTACGACTTGAAAACTGCTGGAGGCACGAGGAATTTTCAATGAAAATAAATCAATGGAAGGACTCGACCTGGGGATAAGGTTATCTATAAGGGATGGCAAATTCACTGAGGAAATACGCACTCAAACTCAACTGGGAAATAATGAACTTCATCACAGGAGTAAAAGAGATATATGATCTACTACTAGTTATTAGCTAGAAGATCAATACACTCAGACAGAGGGACATCCGTTACCGGTTAGGGTAAACATATCAAAGATGATTTGCTGTGGAAATGAGGTGTATTCATTACCGGTTACTGGGTAAGAATAACCTACTGGCGAGAGAAAAAGTCAAATAGGATTTACAATTACCGGTTACTAGGCAGAAGACCAAAAAGAGAGTATCCATCACTGGTTAAAGTGAACATATCAAGGATAAAATCAAAGGAAGAATATCCGTCATTGATTAGGATGAACATATCAAGGATAGACCACCTAGGGAAAGAGGAAGAATATCTGTTACCTGTTAGGGTAAACATATCAAGGATAAACTTCCAAGGAGAAATAGAAATTACAAGTACCGGTTACTGGGAAGAAGATCAAAGATAGAGAATATTCGTCATCGGTTAGGATGAACATATCAAGGATAGACTCAGTAGAGGAAATAGGATTTACAACTGCCGGTTACCGGGCAGAAGACCGCAAAGAGGAGAAAATTCGTCACTGGTTAAAGTGAACATATCAAGGATTGACTCTCTGGGGAATGAAAGCAGGGATTACAACTACCTTTTTACTGGGTAGAAAACCAAAAAGGAAGAATATTCGTCATCGGTTAGGATGAACATATCAAGGATAGACTTACCGGGGAAACGTGAAAACGAGTCCGCTGGGAAAAACAAAGGAAATAGATTACATTTTATCGAGTATTGGGCAAAAGTAATATACTCAACATTAATAAGAATATTACCAGTTACTGAGTAATAGACTCTCGGAGACCAAAATATCTATCTAGGTAAGAACTAGAAAGAAATGGTAAATCAAAGACTCAACTCAATGAGGATATAACTCAATGGGAGTGGTTCCATCCAGATAATAAACTGGGGAGGGGGGAAGTGAAATAATAATCATCCACGAGGAAATAACTCAATGGGGAATAAGAAAGGATAAACTTTTTCTGCTTAAAGGTTTGACACTCTACAATTGAAGGAGGACAGACACACCAAATCTGCATGGGGAAATAATATCACCAAGGCAGGGGATTAGAAGAAAAATTAATGCGATAAAAATGCATAATGAAATATCTGATGTTGTGTTATATGTGCGTGAATATGTATGTATGTGATTAAGATTATGCTAAAAAAACAACATAAAGGATACAAATAACAAAGATTTGAATCATCAATACAACACTCGACTAATCTCAACAAGATGGAATTACCAACTGGAGAATATGCTAGAGACGAAAATAAATCATATAGCTCTGAATACATCAACTCTGGCTAGGGAAAGTCATAGGGAACATGCTTCCAATCAATCATGGCAAACTCCACGGGGAGAAGAGAGCACCGTTGAAGGATGATCAACCAATCATGTCGATGATAGAGAAGGATCTGCTGAGAATCCAAATAAGTCGACACTGTGGGGAACTTTTAGTCAACACCATATCAAATGGGAGACAACCTTGTAGGGGACGAAATCAAGTACTGCTCTGAATCAAACACTATCGGGGAAGAGGGAACTTCTATCTGAAGATGAACTCCGTCGGGGAATACGAGAGATAAAACTCTGAATGAGGAATCGAGCAACTACTGAGGATGCTGTGACAAAGACCATCACACTCCTCAATGATCATCAAATTCTTCTTGGAATTTGCGAAATAAACTAATTCCAAGGCAAAGATAACCAGATCCGACTCACCCAGGGGAGAAACTGCCACAGTTATGCCACATAATCAAATGTAAATGGGGATATGGAAACCAAATAAAGGTTCTTGATATTCAGGGTCTAATCACAAATCACAAATTGGGAGATACAAAGCATGAGCACCTCAGCTGTGGAACATGGATTTGTAAAAGGGACCAATTATCTGCTCAATCGAGATGAGACCCACCAACTCTACTGGGGAAAACTCATCAACCAGGTTGGGGATAAATGACGAACTGTTGGGGGGAAATAATTACCAAACCCAATGCTTGTGGAAGACCAACAATGTTTCACACTTCAAGACTTACCTGTTGTCAGACTGCTGTTAACATTCCTTACTGAAGAAGACGCATGGCTGCAAGATTGCAAGAATGTGTGATTACATCAGATGATATGGTCAATGAAGAAGGTGAGCTGGTACATTATGCTTTCTATGCAGATGTTAAACCTGTCAATGCAGCTGAGGCACTGAAAGATTCAAAGTGGATGAAAGCAATGGACGAAAAGCTGAAGTCAATCAAAGTCAACAACACTTGGCCACTTGTCAAATTTCCCCAAGACAAGAAGGCAATCGATGTGAAGTAGGTATACAAGGTGAAGTTGAATCCCAGAGGAGAAGTAACTCGGCACAAGGAGAGGCTTGTGGAGAAAGGATTTCTTCAAAAAGAAAGAATCGACCTCGGTGAAGTTTTTGCACTTGTTGCTAGGATCGAAACAATCAGGTATGTTGTTGATCTAGCAAACATGAACAACTAGAAGATGTGTCATATGGATGTGAAATATGCATTCCTTAATGGCCCCTTAGAAGAAGAAGTTTATGTTGCACAACCAGCTGGGTTTGTGAAACAAGGTGAAGAAAGAAAGGTGTACAGGCTGCATAAAGCCTTGTACGGACTTAAACAAGTTCCAAGAGCTTGGAACAAGAAGATAGATGGTTTTCTAAGGGAGAAGGAATTTGTGAAGTGCACAAGTGAACATGGAGTATATGTAAGAAGAAGCAAGAGTGAATTGCTTATACTATGTCTCTGTGTCGATGACCTGTTGATAACAGGTAGCTGCAAGAAGGAGATTGAAGACTTCAAAGGTGATCTCAACAAGGAATTCGAAATGTCAGATTTGGGTGACATTTCATATTTCCTCGGCATCGAATTCTACAAGAGTGGTAGAGATTTGATGATGCACCAAAGAAGGTATACAGGCAAAATTCTCAAGAGATTTGAGATGCAAGATTGCAACCCAACTTCGACTCCAGCTGAGCCCAGATTATAATTGTCGAAAGATTCAGATGAAGATGATGTCGACCCAACCCAATATAGAAGACTTATTAGGTCACTTCGATACCTTTGTCACACAAGGCATGCCTTAGCATACAATGTAGGTATGGTGAGTAGGTTCATCCAGAAGCCAAAGGTATCACATCTAGCAGCGGTGAAGAGGGTACTAAGGTATCTGAATGGAACTCTCGACTATGGCATTTTGTTTCCAGCAGCTGATGAAGGAAAAGAATGCAAATTAGTGGGATACACCAACTCAAGTTGGTGTAGTGATGCTGAGGATCGAAAATCCACAACTGGCTATGTGTTTATGCTAGGCGTTGCACCAGTTGCTTGGAGTTCGAGAAAAGAGCCAGTAGTGGAATTATCATCGTGCGAATCAGAATACATAGATGCTTCTCTTTGTGCATATCAAGCAACATGGATGGTGAATCTGGTCGAAGAGATAATAGAGAAGAGTCATGGAACAATTACCATGAGGATCGACAACATGCCAACTATCAATCTGGCGAAGAATTCGATAGCATATGGTCGAAGCAAGCACATCGAGATGAGGTTCCATTATCTTTGAGAGCATGTAGCAGATGGGAAGATAAATGTGGAACACTGCGTAACTGAGAATCAGATTGCAGATATCATGACGAAGGGAGTGCAGGTCGAAGTGTTCAAAAGACTAAGAGCTACGATGAATGTAGATAGCTTAAATACAATGAATTAGGTGGTGTGTTGAATTGTAATTCCTTGTGTCAAAGCAGGTTGTTCGATAGAGCAAAGAAGTGTCAAACCATCTAGTGTCTTAAGTTGTGTTAGTATGTCGAAGTGTCGAAACATGTTGCTTCACACAGAATTTCGACTTAGGCATATTTTAGTAGTGTTAGCTATTTTGGGCTTTTATAGTTTTGGGCTTTAGCTTGAGGTCCAAGTTAACCTAAATCTATAAATAGAGGGAGTAACCCTTATTTTTGTAATGAAATGAATAGAGTATTCATAACATTGTATTCACAGTATTTTGCAGTTGCAAAGTGAATAAGAAATTTTCCATAGTTTGTGGGTAGAGAGAAACTCTGCAGAATTATATTACTCTTTCTCCTTTATCGTTCTTTACACTCTTTATTTCTCCATTGTTCTTCTTTTTTCAATGCTATTGTGTGGGTAATAACAATCTTGTGCATCAAGATTGATTGAAATTCTCCATAGATTTTGGGGGATTTCCAACAATATACATTGTTGTACAAATGCTTGATTACAAAGTACAAGCATTATCACGATATTTTTCTGCTTAAACTAATAATGTTGTTGTTTGCAAGTATATGATAAAATTATAATATATGTTTAATCTTCTAAATATAACAAAAATCGTGCAAATAATCAAACATGTAATACAAACTAATTAAAATACGGGAAAACAATCTATCATTAATCCAAGCATCTAAAAACAAAACAAAAACATATGTTTCTTATAAATTAATTTAAAATATTTTAAAATTAATGGTGAATCTTAATATATTTTTTTATAAATTTTAGCAAGTTTTTTATTGATCCGTATATTTTTATAAATATAATATGTGTTATTAATGTCAAATGTTATTTCCAGATTAATGAGTAACCTTAATTTTTTTTTAAATGAGAACAAATTGTCTTTTGATCCAAATATTTTTATATATGGAAAAATTATATTTATGACCCATATATAAATCAAAACATGTTTTTCTTTTAAAAATGATAAACTCTTTTTATAAAGCAAATTTGTTTTTCTTTTTTACATTCTTATTATATTTATTAAAAAAATATGTGTAACACACCAGTATCCGTGGGAATGCACAGGTATTCCACTAGTTATTAATAAACTTATTTTAATTTAAAGTATGAAATATCATTTCCAACTTTAAAACATCATTTATGAACTCTTCACCTACTAACAAAAGCAGGTTTCTATCTAAACTCTTCAGTTTCGAACCTTAGGTCATTGTTTTACTCTCTCATAGTCTGAAACCCTAGCTACGAAGAAGAAGACTTAGAGCGACAAAGATGATGATAGTTGGAGCGACGAAGAAGACGATACTTATCTAATTTCACCATTGTTCATTTTCACTCTAAGGTACGATTATGCGTTTACTATATTAAAAAGCAAACCTTTAATATTTTCTCCTTCTTCAAAGACTCATTTCTACATTATATTGTGTGATTAGGTCATGAGTGGTAGGTTTGACTATGTTATCCATCATGGAGGTGTGTTTGTTGAGTTTAATAAATTAAATTACAAGGGGTTATAGGAGGTTTGGAAGTTTACCATGATTTATGTAGTTATTTTGAGGTTCTGGATGGTTAAAGGATTTAGGGTACACAAAAGTGGAGAGTTTGTGGTATTATGATGCAATGAATATTAATGAGCTAGTTTTGTTAAAAGATGATGCATGAACAAATAGAATGAAATTGGTAGCATTGATTAATGGGAATGTGCATTTATATGTCATGCATCTAGTTTATAGGGAAGAGCCAATATTGTCTCTAGAAAACAATGTAGGACCTAATGATGTAGAATAAGATAATTTGGAAGATTTGAATAATGGTGTGAAAGGTACTTTTGAAGATTTGGGTACTCTGAATAGTTTAGAAGATGACACCTTGAATGATTTGAATAATGGTGTAAAATAAACTTTTGATGATTTGAGTACTTTTGAAGATTTGAATAATCTATGTGACAAGTTTGATGAAGGAGGGACCACTAATGTAGAAGATATAGATGCAATTCACCAAGAAACTTCATGTGAGGATGTTAATTTGGGTGGGACCACTGAGCGTATTAACCAAAAAGATTCATGTCAGGAAGATAATTCGGAGGGGACCACTGTGTATGAGAATGCAATAATGGATATTACATTGGAGGGGACCATTGATTATATAGTATGTGTTCAAAAAACTGATACATCTTATACATTGGATGTCACACCTTATATGGTACGTGTTCAAAAAGATTCAGTAGCTAAGGGACTTATTTGTAATGAAGATGAAGATGAGGGACTGTAATGTAACCAAAAAGATGGTGGTGGTAGTTGTAGCGGTGTATTCGTCGCTATATGATCTATTGATTAAATCATAAGCAAAGTATACAAGTAAATAGAGTCGCCACCGCACTTTTGTTTATCCAAAGGATTGGCTAAAAAGCGAACAAAAGCCTAAGAAGTTTTACACGTAGAAAACCAATGAAAAGATCAGAGATCGGGTAAGGGGTAAATTACGCAATGGGAAGGTGTTAGGCATCCATCACGTCCTAGGTACTCCTAGGGAACCTTTTTCACACTTGTTGTATAAGAAAAAATGTTTATTTGTTTTGACATATTGTGCAAACATGAATGGGATGATGAGAAAAGAATGTACATGTTAATTATTTTTGTGTTCGAACGGATGAACCCGTTGCCTACGTACCTTCCATCAAAGGTAAGGATCAAAACGCCGTAGTTCGGCTAAAAACTTCCAAAAGTTAGTGGATTCAATTTTAAACACAAGCTCTAAGGTCTTACGTTACCCACGGGAGAAAACTCAACCTTAAGAAACAACAAGTCCACCATGTGAGAAAAGCTTCAACTTGCTAGAGAGGGGTTAACCCTATAATAAGCAAGGAAGACTTACAATTCAATCAACTAAGGACAAATAGGTGAGATTAATATCAACCAACTAGGGTAAATCAAACCTATGGCTAATGTATGAAAACTTAACAAACATGGACAAAGCCACAAAATCATTTGAATGGGTGAAGTTAATTGATTTGGATTATTCACAAAGTATGGTCAAAGTATGATTAAAGTCAATTCGAAATGAAGTATTTACAAAAATGAAGTTTGGAAAATCATGAACTTAAAGTCCAAGTTTCTAATTTGGAAAGAAGGTGAGAATGTTTGCACAACATGTATATACAAGTTTGAAAAGTCAACAATGTGAAAAGGATTGGAAACAAAAAGGTATGGATGATGGAGTGTAAAACTTCCTAGAGGTTCACCTCTTGAAATCATATAGAAGATGAATCAAGTGTGTCCTTTGGAATGGAGAATCAAAGAAAGTTAGTAAGATAAAAGACAAGATGATACCGGATGCCACTCAATGGTCTTACTCCAATCTCACACAAAAGCGGGTACCGGATACCAATAAATGGATTTACACCAATCTCCTAAAATAAACAATGATACCGGATGCCAATAAATGGTCTTACTCCATGTCGCAGCCTGAAAAATACAGTGGTGCGAAAAAACAACCGGCGAGAAAGAAATGACAGAAGAGTCGTCACCGTGCGTTATTTATCCCAAAGGAGGGAAGGGAAACGCTCGAAGTAAACCTGGAGAAAAGGAAAGGAAAAGACAAGGTCTCGCAACCAAATCTTGGGTTCGGGAGTCGATTATGCGAAGGGAAGGTATTAGCACCCCTACGCATCCGTAGTACTCTACGGGATCCACTCTTGTTGTTTCTTGTCTAAAGGGTGTGTGTTTATCTAATGTACTATTTACTAAAAGAAGGGGTCAAAGAAAATGACTCGCACGGATGTTGCATCCACTGCATACATATCTCATCTGAATATGAGAATCAGAGTCTTCGTAGCTCGGCTACCTATGGGTTAAGGATAAGTGTGCTCGCTAAGACATCGCGTCTTATGCCTACGTATCTCATCGGGAATGAGAATCAGAGCAAAACGTAGTTCAAACTAACTACGGGAACAAGGGTCTCGATTGCAACTAGGGCAAGAGAAAGGGAATGTCTCGATCGCAACGAGGGCGAGAGAAAAGAATCGCAACGAAAGCGAAAACAAGCAAGGATTAGTTGTTAGTCAAAAAGGAACTCGGCAAGACATCGCATCTTGTGCCTACGTATCTCATCTGAACATGAGAATCAGAGTTGCCGTAGTTCGGCTACACGCACGCCAAACAAACAAACACACAAGCAGGCAAACATGGAGCCTGAGTGCCAATCACTGGACTTACATCAGCATCCGAACCAAAACACACACAAATAGGCAAACGTGGAGCCCGAACGCCAATCACTGGACTTACATCGGCATCCGAACCAAAACACACGCACACTGGAACCCGAATGCCACTCGATGGACTTACATCAGCTTCTAAGCACACAACAACCAAACAAGTTAATAGGGAGTCGGGAACTCGAGCCTATAACTGTCAAGCACACACACAAAAAGAAAGAAAAATGTGAAAAAACAAAAAGGGTGCCCGGAGAGATCTCGCACGATCTCCTGCCTACGTACCTCATCTGGTATGAGAATCAGGGCGACGTAGTTCCCCTGCATAGGGAAAAAGGACTAGCCTAAGCAGATAACAGAGGGAGACACAACTAGGGAGACTATGACTCGAGCCTAGATGTTATCATGCCAAATCATCCCTAAGTTAAGGTTTCTAGCTAACTTGCACAGGAAGCAAGCCTATCCTAAACATGACTTGCACGGGAAGCAAGCCAAACCAAACCTAACTTGCACAGGAAGCAAGTTAAACTAAACCTAACTTGCACAGGAAGCAAGCTAAAGCAAACACACAAGCACAAGTAGCACACACTATATGCAAGCAATGGGCTCATACAAAGGTTAGGTTTTAGTCGAGGGGTCATATCAACCTCAACAAACAAACCACTGGAACTGGGTAGTGTTAGCTCTTAACCTTGCCATTGAGGGGCTAAGGTGAAGCAGATGAAAGGTGAGTGAAGATAAGACTTCACAGCTCTTATCCCTGGCCTGGGAGAGCTTAAGACAAGAATGTGTGGGTTCAGAAGGTAGGAACCCTTCTACACATTTGATACTGACTCAACTGTACAGATATACAAGATTTTGGGTTTTTACTCACTATGCATCAACACAAGTAGTGTGAGCAAGGTGAGTGACACACAGACTAGCAGGGGATAGATTGCATATCCCTTGGGTTCTGCCAATTGCCTCTTCACTTAGGAGGTCTTTGAATATGTACGGGGACAAAATTAAACAGCCACAAGCATTGCCTCTTAAGGAGGACTTCAGACAGTTGCCTGGCCAAGTAACATGCCAGGTCTTCCAGACTACATGAAGTAAAGAAGTTATACCTCAATGCAAATTGCTCTTAAGCAAAGCAAAGCAAAGTTCACAAGGAACTAAAAGCAACTAAAGTACCTGAAATCAGTCAAGCACAGTTAGCATACAAGTCAAAGTTAAATCAGAATGAAACAAAGGTTAACAGTCAACACAAGCAGATAAATGCAATGCGCAAGGTTCAAGGCATGTGAGCCAAGCAACCTACAAAACAAATAGATTAGTCATGATAAACAAGCACACTCAATCAATTTGTATTGGTCTCATTGGGTAATTGTTGCTTAACCTGAAAAAAATGAGCTCAAACATGAGTAACAGGACCACTAGGACAAGCCTAGGGTCAAAAGGGGATGAGAAAGTCAAAACAGCAAATGAACTCCAATCAAAATCATATTCAAACAATCAAGAAACAAACTCAATTGGGTTCACATTCATATCAATCATTATCATCATTTCATAGACAGATTAGGTCAAAGCATGGCATATGGAAGCTCATAGAAGTCAACAGCAAGACTTGAATCAAAACCAATCATAATCATGCCAAAAAATCATCAAATAAATCATGATCAAACATAACCCATAGCATGGTAAGCATGTCAAATTTCAACTCATTTGGACAAGTAGAAGGTGGTCAATGAAAATCAGGAAGGCAAGGCAAGTTTAAGCATGCTCAAAGTAGTCAACCAAACATGCATCAACTTGAAAAAATCATAAATCAGTGATAGAATATGAGAAATGAATGAGATTAAAACCATGGCAAAGCTTAAGATGCCTACTAATCACATATCAAATTTCATGTCCATCCAATAAAGTATGAGAATTTCACAAATGAAATGGGAACATGTATCACAAAAAGTCAACATAAGACCAAACAGGGGACAAAAATCTCAAACAATTAGGAAATGCCACAAACAATTCCAAGAAAAATCACATGTAAACTAGACATTCAAGAATTCAATCATGCAAAAATTCAAAGCAATTTGAGGTCAAGAAGCATGGTAAAGAAAATCATGAAGTTGCACATCAATGGTGTGACACAAATTGTCACACCCTAATTCAAAAAATCATAACTCTCAAACCAGAAATGATAAATTCACAATCTCTATACCAAAATCACCATGGATGAGTCTATTTTAAGCACAAAAAATTTCAAAGGCAATGGATAAAGCATCATCGTTTCACAAATGATTTGGCAAAGTGTACAAAAATGAGCACATGAACAAAACCCTAGCATCTTTAAGAATCCGTTCATCAAAAAATTCTGGAAAAAATATGATTAAAAACTAGAGGTTGAGATGAACATTTGGCAAAAAATCTCATTAATTTTGAATTAGAAATGAGTGTGTTATGATTTTTGGAAGTTTGTGGAACAAAATGAAATAATTATTGAAATGAAATGAATTAGAATGAATTAGGAATTAAAAAAAAGAAAGCACAGTGCCGCTCATTAATCCTAGGTGGCAGCTTGGACCCAGTCAACGCCTCCCATCCAATGATTCCGCTCGCATGGCACAACAACAGCATAACAGTGGACAAATCTCATGACCAATCAAAATATTTCTTTAAAAACAACATGCACAGCGTACGAAATAAGCCCTAAGGATCTAACGGCTTTGGCGAAAGAAAATTCCCAGTATTCATGTTGCAGAAAAATATTCCCAGTATCATGTGTTCATCACTGTAATTTCCAGCAGCACAAAAATTTCACCAAAACCGACAACCAATACATCAAAATGTTCATCTAAACATGCTCAAACCTAAACCAGCCTCCATTAATCTTAAATCATGCTAAATAATCCGGATCGACCCAAAACACATTTGAACATAAAATTTCAAATCCTAATATCTATTTTAATACTTGATGAAAATCCTTGGTTCGAAGTTCATTGCAACCTACGTTCAAAGATCTACAAGAAACTTACCATAATTTCATGAATTTCGATTATGGAAAACTGACCTTTAATTCATGGCAGAGTTGGAATTGTGGTCTTTGAGCTTTAAAATGTGCAAACAGAAGCTCCAATAAGTCCAGGTTGAAGAATGAATGAAGGGTATTGGTTCAATGGTGCTTCATTTCCCTCCAATCGTGAGCGGCCATGAGTGATACTCCATGGAGCAGTGTTGGAAAATGCTCCTACAGTTGGGTTTTAGCGCTTGCCAAAGCTTCCAAGAGGCTTGCAAAAGGTGAATCCAAGTTCAAAAACAAAAGCTCTTTGCAATTTTTCAAGAAAAGTCCAAGTGAAGCAAATGAGGGTTTCTTGAGAGAGTGAGATTTTTTCTGTTTTGGCAAGGTGGCTGCTAGGGTTTTTTTCAGAGAGAATATGCAGTATATGTATGCTGTTTAATGTTCTAAGCATGGTTAGTTTTGGTGGTAATTGCAATTTTGTAAAATGAAGGTGTTTTGCTAGTTTGTCAATTTTCACTCAAATGGCAAGGTCTGTGGTTACAGTTGCGAAAGTGGCCTTGTACACACTCCAAATATGATTTCTTAGCAATTTCAATTGGCAAAATATATTGGAAAGGCTTAAATTGCAAAATCACTTTTTCACCTCACTTGAAATAATTCAAGTCACTTCAAAAAGTGCCATTTTGATTGGTGAGTTTTTGGTAAATTGTGATGACATATTTGGAAAGAAGGCATCAAATGTGACTTGTAGCAAAAAACCCCGCCCAATTTGGCCAAATGGTTTGGAAGATATGCCACTTTGAAGTTCAAAATTTTTTGAGAATGATTTGATCATAACTTGCCAACCATTCATGGAAATTGAGTGTTCTTGGACTTTTTGAAAATGGGAGAACAAGATCTTCAACTTTCATGTTGGGAAAAAATTCATTTGAAGCTTGTATCATGATGTAATTTTGAGGATCAAGACTTTCCATTTTTGGCAAATTCCAATTACAGGTCAACTTTCTATTTTTGGAAATTTCTTGTTTGACTTCAAATTCTTCCACGATGATGTTTGACATGTTATATGAGGCCTATATGGACATGAATGAACCCCTTCAAACCATTTCCCACCTTGAAATCCATAAAATCAGGCACAGTTGACCACAGTTGACCATGGTTGACTTTTTAGGGTTTCTGGTGAACTGAGCCATGACTGATGACTTCTGGGCGCCCAATCTTTGACCAAAACACTTCAAAAGGACCCCCTAGGTCATGTGAACATGTTGGACCAACCCTAGGGCCTTGCCTCAAAGGAAAATGCACTGACTTGCTTGATTGACTGATCTCCTGACCAGTTTGACCTAATTCTTCTGAATGGCTTGCACTTGGGCAAAAGGGACAATGCAATGTTATGCAGTGGACTATGTTAATGTTATGACCTAATATGAGAATGTATGTACAAAGGGTAGGTGCAAATTTGAGGTGCTACACTCCAATCTCACAAAGGCAAAACAAAATAGGGATGTCAGATGCCAATAAATGGTCTTACTCTAACCTCCTCAAAGCAAAACAAAAACAAAACATGGAAGTCAACTGCCAATCTATCTGGACTTAGGTTAACCTCCACATATGATCATAGGAAAATAAATGCCAAATTACACGGGCTTACAATGAATCCTCACATACAACAACAAGCTCAATCAAAGAGCAAAGAGGATATGAGTGACCAATGAAGTGGTCTTACACTCTATCCCTTCCATGTCATAGGAACACTAGCCAATAAATGGACTTACAGTTGTCCTCAATGGGAAAACATCAATGTCACAAGGACAAAAGAAATGATCATGCCCAAATGGCAATCAATGATGATAAATGCACAATGGCAAACAAGTAATCATGTATATATGAATCAAGCAATCAAACCACATAATCAAAGAGCACACACTATACTCAAACATCAGGCTCAAACAAGGGTGAGGCATTAAAGCCAACTGGAATAGGGTTAATGTTGCTCTTAACCTTGCCATTGAGGGGTTAAGGTGAAGCAGATGAAAGGATATGAGGGGTATGCCTCATCACTCTTATCTCTGGTCAGAGAGAGTATTGAATATCAGAAGGTGTGGGAGTTCAGAAAGATGGAACTCTCTCCACAAATTAGACTCGATAGATCTTGGGTTTGGATCCCAATGCTACAACCATGTAATGGGAGCAAGGAGAAGACTCACAGAATAGTGGGAGATAGGCTACATATCTCTTATATCCACCAATTGCCTTATTTAAAGGACTTTACCTGCTTGGGGACAAACATAAACAATCACAATCATTGCCTCTTAAGGAGGACTTCAGACAGGTGCCTGGCTAAATAACAAGCCAGGTCTTCCAGACTACATGGAGACAAGAGAGTCTACCTCAATGCAAATGCTATACAAGCAAAGCAATGCAAGTTCTCAAGAGAACTGAGCAACTAAGGGTACCTGAAATCAATCAAATATAATCAGCATCCCAACATAAACAAAACAACAACATAAGAATCAACAACCAATATACAATCGAACAATAATGTGCATAGCACAAAGCTCAAGTGAACCAAGCACCCTACAACACAAGACAAGTTAGTTCACAATAATCAAATGAAACAATTCAACTTGCATTAATTCCTTTAAAGCACTTTGCTTCTTAACCTGAAAAGTCAAAGTCAAACTCAAACATGAGTAACAAGACCACTAGGACAAGCCTAGGGTCCAAAGGATGGAAAAAATGTAAAACAGCAAGTGAAACATAATCAAAATCAAGGTAATTCAATTAAGAAGAAGATCCAATTGATCCCATATCAAAACAATACACCAATTTCATTTTATGCGCAATTTAGGTCAAAGTAAACAAGTGTGAACCATATATGAGTGAACAGAATGACTTCAATCAAATAAATGTCAAAACAGCTCAATAAATTCCACAAAAATTCTATCCTAAACAGAACATATTCAATGAGCTACCTATCAAATTTCATAGCATTTGGACAAGTGGAAGTGGAGAAATTAAATTCAACATGTCATGGCATGCAAAAATCAACCTAAACTAGGTCACAAAACAAGTGTCAACTTCAATCAATTGTAAAACAGTGAGATCAAATGGGAAATGAGTGGGACCAAAGCCAAATTAAAGCTAAACATGTTAGGAAACACTCCACCAATTTTCACATTCATATGGTAAGGGATGAGTATTTTACAAGTCATGTAAGTTTGCTACCCAAGAAACAATCCAAAAATGCTAAACAGCAATCTAAAATCCAAATCAATTAGAAAATGGATCAATTAAATCCACAAAAATTCATGGTGAAACTAGACATATACAAGGTATCTCATGCAAAAAATCAGAGCCATAGGCCTAATGAAAGCATAGAAAATTAAATCATGAACATTGCATAGCATAGTGTGACACATATTGTCACACTCAAAAATATTAAATCATATCTATCAATCCAGAGATCCAAAAATTACAAATTATATACCAAAATCTCCAGGAGAGAGTCAATAACAAGCATGTGAAATTTCATTCATTTTGGATAAGGCATGATTATTTTGTGATCAAAATGGTGAAACATACATATAATACACACATGACAAATATCATTAAGCCAATCCAAAAAATCACCAGGCACAACTTGAGTTACTATGCCTAAAAAAAACTAGATTAAATTTGGGATCCAACAAAAAAAGTCTCATTCAATTTGGGTTAAGTATGATTAATCTATGAATTTTTGAAGTTTGATTAAATATTGAAATGTTTATTTAATGAATTAAATGATTTAATAATTAGCGAATGGCATTTTTGTAATAATCTACTGCCTGGCCAAAACGACGCAGTATCATTTTAATGCGGTGTCACGTTTCTATTGGTGGAATCTGGCGGTAAACGCGTTTTCAAATTGGAAAGCCAGGTTGAAGGATCTAACGCGCGATTTTGGACGGAAATTTCAGCTTATCCATCGTGTTCATCAACAGAATCATCATCAAGAACAATTTGTCATGGAAATGCACAAACTATATACCGTTATCTTCGTCTCTCCAAGTAGGTCATGGATATGGCAATGGTTTTGTCTAGAAATTAACATACACAAAGATCCACTCAAGAAAAGTTTTGATGCATAAACTTTGAATCAAGATATCTACACGATTACTCCATGAAAATGCATGATTCAAATGTCAAAATGCTCTACGTTCCAGGCACTATTGAATCCACATGGCAATTGCAATAATTAAAAGATTCGAAAATCTCATCTTCTTGGAGTACAGTGTGAAATCCTTGCTCGTTTCGTTCCAATTCGCGAAAACAGATGGAGTATGTTGCTGTGGCAGGTGAATGATGAAGAAAGTTCAGCTCAAGAGCGCTCGAATCAAAGGAAAATAGCAGCTGCCATTGATGAGCGATACTTTGCACAGTTGGTATTTGCACGATTTTCTCTTCCAATTACCACAAACAGAATTCCAAGAGTACCTGCAAATGATGAATACAACAAAAATTGCACAAAGATTGATGGATTCTTGATGAATTGATGAAAAAAGTTTGTGTGAAAAGTGGAGAAAATTGAGAGAATTCTAGAATTTTTTTGCTTTGATCTGAAAAAGTGGTTATGGATCCTTGCAATTCTGTTAGAGTTAAGCTTTTATATGTGCCCTTAATCCAACAATTAATCATGATTAGCATAAAATTGGTGATTAGTGAAATGTAGCTTGTAATGCAATTTGGCCTTTTTGCCCTTGGATAGTTTGGATCAATGTAACAGTGTTTTCTCACTTCAAGAAAACCATAAACCATATTTGGAAGCTATTGGAATTGGTCCCATGTGAAAATTCCATGTATTTTGAAATTTGGACCATTTTGCCCTTGGCTTTTTAATTGGTACACTTGAAAAATGACCTTTTTATGTGAAGGCTTTTGGCAAAATGTGATGATGGATTTGGATAGTACACATCAAATGTGGTTTGCTCAAAGAAGAACCATCCAATTTGGCCATTCCATGTGAAAGTTATGCCACTTTGAATTTAGGCATTTTCTGAAAATGATTGGACCATATCTTGCTAACCACACATGGGAATTTCAAGTTCTTGGACTTTTTGGAATGGTGAGATCAAGATCTTCAACTTTCATGTTGGACAAAATTTGATTTGAAGCTTGTATGATGAAGTAATTTTGGGGAGAAAAACTTTCCATTTTGGGCAGGTGAGAATTACAGGTCATTTCCATTTTGAGAAACTTTTTGTCTGACTTCAAATCCTTCAACCTTGATCTTTGAAATGTCAAATGAGGCTCATATGGACATGAATGAGACTTTTCCAACCATCTCACACCTTCAAATTCCTGATTAAATGCACAGTTGACCACAATTGACTTTTCTAGGGTTTTGGTTGACTGGGCCATGTTCTGATGAATTCCAAGCCTCTTTTACTTGAGATCTTGATCCAAAATGATATCACAACTTGTATAAACTCTTTATGAATGATCATGGTGTCCAAATTCTTCAAGAATGGCCACCATCCATTGCCCAATGGCTGATTTTGACTGTTTTGACCTAGCTAGCTTCATCTGCAAGTAACATGGTTAGATGACAATATTTTTGTACTTTCGGTTAGTAAACATATGAAAAGCAATGACATACAAGTGCAAAACATGCTTGGTGATCAAGAACCACACTCACAAGATAACCCACCCACTAAGAGGGAAGCTAGGGTATACAATGATCCTTGAGGCCATGATATGATATGTTATGGGCCATGAGGGATCTTAGGGCCAAAATTGGGGTCTTACAGTAGTGAAGATGACAATGCTTTGAATGTGAAGTTTGAGGATTCTAATGAGGATGTTATAGGAATTGGTGAAGAAATTACTGTTGATAAAGAGGGTGACAAAGGAAAGGGGAAGGGCAATGGAAAAGTTAAAGGAAATGGGAATGGCAAGGGTAAAGGAAAATGGAAGGGCAAAGGAAAAGGAAAAGGTAAAGGAAAGGGGAAAGCCAAGGTTGGGAGACCAAGGAAACCAAGGGAGGTGGAAGAATCAGTTGAAGGTAGTGTTTCAATTGATGATGTGAATAAAGGTGAGGTTCTAAAGGAAAGCTTTAGAGGTTTGAGTGACATTGAGGAATATGATAGTGATGAGTTACCCCAAGAGTATGATAGTGATGATGAAGAGGTTTTAAAAGATGATTTTCAAACATTTAAGCTTCCAAAAAGAATGGAGGATTACAAGTGGGAATTGGGGACTTATTTTGCTACAAAGAAAGACTTTAAAGAGACAGTTAGAACGTATGTTATTCATTCAAGTAGAAACCTGAAATTTAAGAAAAATGATAGCAAGAGGACGAGAGTAATATGTAAGAAAGGTTGTCCATTGGAGTCATGTTGTGCAAAATTACCAGGTGAAGACACTTGGCAGTTGAGAAAAATTGTAGACAAGCACACATGTAATAAGGAATATAAAGTTAGATTCCTTAATTCCAAATGGTTGTGCAAAAATTTTCAAACTAATATAAGAGAGAATCATAATTTGAAGTTGACTGGTATAATGGAGAAAACCAAATAAAAGTGGAATATAGGGATCAATAAGACACTTGCCTACAAAGCAAAGTCACTTGTTGTTGACATTGTTGATGGTTCATTTAGGGAGCAATATACAAAAATACATGATTATGGTCATGAGCTGTTAAGAGAAAACATTGGATCAACTGTGAAAATTACAAGTTAACCAATTCAAGGTGGAGAGGAAAGTAGTGAGAATCCTGAGTCAACCCTAATAGTTATGCTTTGTTGTTTTGACGTGTACTAGTTATGACACTTTTGACCTATTTTGTAGTTTATGAGTTATGTCTTATAATTCCACTTTTGTTAATTCTTATAATGACAATTTCCTTTCTGTAACATATGGCTTACAATGCCTATTTTGTAGTTATGTCGTATGGCTTATAATGCCACTTTTATTATGACTTATAATGCAACTTTTGTTATGACTTATAATGCAACTTTTGTTTATGGTTATGGCTTATTATTGGAATGATATAGAATGTTATGGTTATGTTACACAGTTCCAAATTATGACAGCTGCATTTCACTCATAAACTCATTACACAAAAGTGCATTTGTAAACCAAAGGCATCCAACATATATAACAATGTTGACAAATACATTTCATGACATATACATTTCAACACTAAGTTCAATAGACAAATAAAATCTCAATCTAAAAATACATTGTTACAAATAGAACATTAAACACCAAGCTCAATATTCTAACCACAATGGATATTTTCAGCCATCCTATAGTGTGGATGACCAGATTCTTTAATTTGTAAATTTTGTTCTTTTGCCTTTAAATATTCAAATCCTTTTCATCAACAATATCATCATCTAACCATTTGAAAAAATTATAACCCTTATTCATATGATCTATGTAATTTCTACAACTGCAAATCCCCCCCCCCCCCCCCCCCCAATTTTATATTGTTCATGTCACCCACAGTACAACAGACACATTCATCTTGTCAATAACACTCAGTCCTTTTGTTTCTATGAATAACCAACCTAGTTGCTCCAATGGAAGCACTGCTTGACAACTTTGACATTGGAGAATAATAAAATCCCAAAAACGGAGTTAGGAGTTTTTGGAGGAGAGTGGGGCGAGATGAGTTATAATAAAATCTATTTTTTTATATCGGCAAAATTATCCTCATTTTTTAATTCTAATTTTAAATTATCCTTAATAAATATCACTCCCTCTTTTTCACAATAAGTGTAATTTTTTTTGTTTTTATTTGTCTCAAATTATTCGTCCCTTTAAAATAATAATGTGATATTTATTATTCTTTTCCATTAACTTATAGTACTTATTTATTGTATTTTAATTCTTGTAACTACGCCACTACCTAAGTACTAACGTTTTCTCAGCTAAATTAACGGAAATAACCAATAATACTAACATAACTAATATTAAGGGACCAACCCGTAATGTTTTTTTTATTAAGGGACTAAAGCGGAACTCAAAATTCACATAAGGGACATGATGACTAATTATGCCAAGAATTTTCAATCAAAAATATGTTTTGATTCACACGAGGAGTGAAGGGGTTTTTAAACTATTTTACCTTTTTACCCTTAAAATATTATAATATATGTGCTAAATAGAATAAAACAAAATGACATTCATAAAAAAATTATCAATACATATACAACATAGATAATCAAACACAAAATATTAAATATTTCAAATACTCTGAAATATACTAAAGTGTAAATAATATATTGATAAATATCATAGAATCATTATATGATCAATCTTCAAATAAATCATTTTTTCATCTTGATGATCTATCTAATCCTATAAAATATTTATAAAATTAAATTATATATAATATATAAATCATATACTACAATTATATATCGATATGTAATACAACACAACAATTTATAAAAAATTTAATTTATTACAAATAAAATAATAAATAAAAATAAACAAAATAAAACACATAAAAAAATAAATAAAGTTGAGTCATAGTAATAAAAATAATGAAGTTGTCATTAAAAAGTATGGAGAAATTCTAATAAGGTGATAAACTAATATATACTCCCCCGTTTTACAGTTTTTAAAATAATGATTAACTGTGTTGATTTCAATGATAAAACGAGTGTCATTTACTAAAATAACCTTGTTAATAATAGGTAGTAGCGTAGTTACAAGAATTAAAATACAATAAATAAGTATCATAAGTTAATGGAAAACAATAATAAATATTACATTATTATTTTAAAGGGACGAATAGTTTAAGACAAATAAAAATAAAGAAGATGACACTTATTGTGAAACAGGTGGAGTAATATTTATTAAGGATAATTTAAAATTAGAATAAAAAAATAAGGATAATTTTGTCAATTTAAAAAATAGATTTTATTATAACTCATCTCGCTCCACTCTCCTCCAAAAACTCCTAATCCGGAGTTACAAAAAATCGCTCCAAGAGGGATTCAAATTTCCTCCCCTCCCCTACTAAGAATGCAATAACGTTGTTATAACATAAGACATTACATTTTTATTAATCATTGGTTCACTGCATAGAATTCATTTTTTTTGTCATTGTATCTTTTAATTTTATCTCTCTAAAACATTTCTATTGAAGACGGGATCTTACTGTCATGGACCACAGAGAATCTAAATCTCTTATTTTTGTCAGTATCTTTTAATTTTATCTCTCTCTAAAATACTTCTAGTAAAGACTGTCATTGACTGCATTCATTTGAATATCCTTTATTTTTGTCGTTACATGTCTCTAAACTAGGTTGGATCTTATTTTGTCATTACAATCATGGTGACGACTGAGAATTCAAATCTCTTATTTTTGTCATTACATCTTTCAATTTTATCTCTCTCCAAACCATTCTTAGTTATTAATTACACTGAATGCAACATCTAAATCCCTTATTTTGATGTTATTATCATTTTTATCTGTTTTGTACTAATATTAGATTCAGACATTCTTAGTTATTAATTACACTGAATGCAACATCCAAATCCCTTATTTTGATGTTATTATCATTCTTATCTGTTTTGTATTACACTCAGACATGTCTTAGGCATGTAACTCAATATTTATTTTGGTTGTACTGTCTTGTATTTATGTGATTTAATATATTATTTATTTAATTTAAAAAAAATTTTTTTTAGATATTTTAAGTAAAATAATAATTAATATATATAAAAATATGAGAGAAGTATTATTTAAATATATAAAAATATTAAAATAAACCTTACAATTCGAATGAAAAATATGAAAATCTATATAATGTTATTATAAGACATTATATTTTTACTAATTAATCTTATTAAAATATATTAGAAGAAGTCCACCTAATAATAATTAAATAACACAATTAAAAAAATTGTAATCATTACTCTATTAAAAAGTCAAAATGACAGTTATTTTGAAACAAAATTTATTTGTTAAATAACAATTACGTATTTAAAAACAGAAGGAGAAAGAATAAAAGACAACAACTTAAGTTTCTAACACAACATCCTAATTAAATAGAGTAAGTGACACAAGTATATAAACCAACACCCTTCGCAGATATAAGTATCCAAACGAACATCATGCACACTAATAGGCACAAGAAAACAATAACAGAAATAAATATTTATCCACTAAATATTTTTTAAATAATGCCTTCATGAAAAAGAGTCATATTAACTTTAACTTTTCCCTTAAAATAAGATCAACTAATTAACATATATCTTTTATTAATATGTTTATTTGACTTTAAAAAGAGAACATATAATTTAGAATATTTTTAATAAAATAATAATTCATATAAATAAAATTTTGAGAATTTTATTTAAACATGCAAAAAAATGTTACTTTGTTTCTATGTAGTGCTTTGATCATGAATAAATTAATAAAAGAAATGATATTGTATCACGTGCAAATTCATGGTTTTTATTGAGCATAATAGAATATAAATTCCTGTAAAAATATATAAAATAAATTCCTATAAAAAAATAAAAAATAAATTCTAATAAATAAACTTTAATGAAAAATAAATTAATTTTATTTCTTGATTGATGATCATTAATAATGAGAGCCCGCAAATTTTTATCAATTGCAAATACTTTTCAATTTTTTCTTCTCCTTCTCATCAAGCTTGTTTTTAAACATCCATATGATGTTGTGTTAGAAACTCCTATTAGGATGTTGTGTTTTTAAACATCCATATGTAGACCTGAATTATAATTGTTAGAAACTGAATTATATCTTATGTAGACCTAATTTAAACAACCTAATTATATCTTATATTTTGTGTGTCTATGTAGACCTGAATTATATCTTATATTTTAAACAACCTAATTTAAGTTTTAGATCTGTAATTCAACCTTACTTTGTTTCGAACAATTATATCATTCTCATCAAGCTTGTTTTTAAACATCCATATGATACCTATGATATGTTTACCACTTGGCCTAGAGACAAGTTCCCAAATTTATTTCCTTTCCAATTGGTTTAACTCTTCGTGCATTGTAAGTATCCATTGATCGTCTTGTAAGTCTTCATCAATCTTGAAAGGTTCTATTTGTGAGACAAACACCATATTCAAGCATGCATATTTAAGACTTAATCTTGTTGCAACGCTTTGACTTATATCACCAATGATCATTAACTTGTTGAGTCGGTTCTTCTTAGTGTTTCGTTTGATTATAATTGTTCACATTGGAAGTATCGTCCTTAGGAGCTTCTAAAAAATCATCATCATCACACAAAACAATATCCTTCTTAGAGGAGTTAGTTTCATCAAAGGAAACATGCGTAGATTCTTAAATAGTTAAAGTTCTTTTATTATATATTCTATATGCTTTACTAGAGAGAGAATAGTCAAGAAAAATACCTTCATCGGATTTTTCATCAAACTTATCGAGATTATCTTTGTCATTATTTAAGACAAAGAATTTAATCCAAATGTATGAAAATGAGCAATGTTTGATTTTCTTCCCTTGAAGAGTTCATAGGGGTCTTTTCAAGATAGGTCTAATAAAAACTATGTTACTCACATAACATGTCGTGCTTACCGATCCGCCCAAAAATATTTTTGAAGATTTGAGTCACTAAGCATCATTCTTGCAAATTATAATAGAGACATATTCTTCCTTTCCACCACTCCATTTTGTCGAGGAGTCCTTAGTACTGAAAAGTTATGAAAGATTCATTGTTCTTCACAAAATTCTTCAAAAGAAGCATTTTGGAACTATCCGTCATGATCGCTTCTTATGGAGGCAATTTTTAGTGATTTCTCATTTTGAATTTATTTTGCATACTTCTTAAACGCCTTGAATGCATCACTTTTCTATACTAGGGAAAATATTCAAGAATATCTAGAAAAATCATTAACAATAACTAATGCATATACATTAACTCTGAAGTTTCTTGTTCTTGAAGGACCAAATAAGTCCATATGCAACAATTGCAGTGGCCTTGAAATGGACACAACATTCATAGGTTTGAAAGTTGATTTGGTCTGTTTTCCCTTTTAACAAGCATCACCTAATTTATCTTTGACAAACTTTATCTTAGATAAACCAATGGCAAGGTCATGCTTGACTAGTTTATTTAAATGCTCCATGTGAATATGACAAATTCTTTTATGCCATAGCCATGAGTCATTGTTGTTTACCATGGGACATTTTACTTTCAAAGACACGTCATATAGGGAAATCATAAAAATATTATTAATTCTCTTACCCTTGAATTTTATCTCACGAGTGACTTCATATTCAATCAAGCATTCATCCTTGGTGAACTTGATCTTGAAGCATTTGCCGCAAAGTCGGCTTATACTAAGAAGATTGTGCTTTAGTCCTTCAACATAAAGAACATATTGAATGGATATGAAAGATGGTGCTCCAACTTTGCATATGCCAAGAATCTTTCCTTTGTTGTAGTCACCATAAGTGACATATCCCTTGGCCTTAAGCACTAGATTTGAAAATTTGTTGATATCTCCTGTCATATGCTTAGAACAACCACTATCGAGATACCATATATTTGTAGTTTTCTTTAAGCATACCTACAAAACAAGGTTTTATTAGGTACCCAAATTGCTTTTGGTCCTTCATAATTAGTTCATTTCTTGACACACACTTAATGCCCACTTGTCATACTAAAATTTCTCACATAGCAAGCATTAGGTGTATGACCATTTATACCACAATAGAAACAAGTAGGAATAAAGTTACTTTTATATCTAGTAACATAATATTTCTTCTTGACAAATCTTTTCTTTTTAGGATAATGATGAACATTGTTAGATTTGTTCACTCTTTATTGGATTTGTCACTAGCCTTAACAAAGATAGTTTTACTATAATTTGGTTTATTAAATTTAGAGTGTCCAAGTCCAATTTTATCATTTACATATCTTTGTTGACTAAGGATACTCTCCAATCCAATTTGTCCTTTTTCATATCTTTCAATGACTCTTCTCAATTAGATAATTTGGAAGGAGAGAGATTCACATTCTTTGCATACAAAATTATGTTTTTGTTCATTAACAAGATTTTGTTTTTCAACTTCAAAACATTTTTCATGGTTTTTGCACATAGATTAAAGAATACAAAAATGTTATCATAAAACATTAAATTTTTACTAAATTAATCTTATTAAAATATATTAGAAGAAGTGCACCGAATAATAATTAAATAACACAATTAGAAAAATTGTAATCATTACTATATTAAAAATTGAAAATGACAGTTATTTAGAAATAAATTGTATTTGTTAAATAACAATTATTTTAATAGAAGGATAGAGAGTAAAAGACAACAACTTAAGTTTCTAACCCAACATTCTAAACTAAATAGAGTAACTGACACAAGTTTATAAATCAACACCCTTCATAGACACAAGTGTCCAAACGAACACCATGCACACTAATAGGCATAAGAAAACAATTAAAAAACAAATATTTTTCCACTAAATATTTTTTAAATAATACTTTACTCAAAAATAGTCATATTAACTTTTCCCTTAAAATAAGATCAACTAATTAATAGATCTTGTATTAATATGTTTATTTGACTTTAAAAAGAAAATATTTATCCACTAAATATTTTTTAAATAATAATTCATATAAATAAAAATTTGAGAATTGTATTTAAACATGAAAAAAAAATGTTACTTTGTTTCTAAATAGTGTTTTGATCATGACTAAATGTTTTTAATAAATTAATAAAAGAATTGACATTAAAGATTTGTATGAGGTGCAAATTCATGGTTTTTATTTAGTGTAATACAATATAAATTCCTGTAAAAAAATACAAAATAAATTCTAATAAATAGACTTTAATGAAAAATAAATTAATTTTATTTCTTGATTGATGATCATTAATAGTGAAAGCCTACAAATTTGTATCAATTGCAAATACTTGTCAACTTTTTCTTCTCATATTTGTAACCATACCTATAGGATACATATTTGTTTTTATTTATCCCATTTTCTAATAACTTAAATTAATTTGTTTAAAATATAAGATATAATTCAGGTCTACTGTAGCGGGTTTTCGTTACCTTCATGTTTATTGACTAAACCAAAAGTCAACATACAACTCGAGTCACCACTGCACTTTTATTTGTCAAAAGGAAAGGCTAAAAAGCAAACAAAAGTCAAGTAAGAAATTTTTCAAATAAAAAACTAATAAAAATGTCAGAGATCTAGGTAAGGGGGTTGGTTATGAAATGGGAAGGTTTTACGCACCCAAAACATCCTTAGTACTCTAAGGGAACATTTTCTTGCAAATATGTGTTGTAGGTTGGTATTTGTGAAAAAGATTTGTGCAAAAAGATTGGAGGGATGAGAAGAGAATAGATTATATTTACAAATTTTGTTGTTTGAATGGATGAATCCATTGCCTACGTACCATCACAAAGGAGGATCAAAACCTCGTAATTCGTGGTAAAAATCTCAAAGATTGGTGAATTGATTTTAATCAAAAGCCTTAAGGTCTTTTGTTATCAAAGGGAGAAAACTCAACCTAAATCAACAATCCACCATGTGAGGAAGACTTCAACATGCTAGTGAGGGGTTAACCCTATAATAAGCATGGAAGGCTTATAATCCAACACTAAGGATGAGGTGAGATTTATATCAACCACTATGATAACTCAAACCTATGACTAATGTTTTTGAAAAGATTTTAACAGGTGGCCATTGGAACCACAAAACAACTTGAAATGGGTTATATTTATAAGTTAAATTTATTTACAAAATGAGGTCAAAGTTGGATGAAAGTTTATTTACAATGAGTATTTATGAAAATGGTTTTGAAAAATCAAAGGCATAAGATCTAGGTTTCTAATTTGAAATAAAGTCAAAGTTTTGAAAATGATTTTTGGCTTGGTTAGAGTGGGGAGAAGAGAGAAGAGTTATTCCTAAAGCATGCAAAGATAAAAGGGGAGAGATAACCCTTGGAGTTCCTTTTCTTGGAGTCATAGAAATGACTCAAGATGCTCATTTCCTTTGGATTTAGCACACAAAACAAGCAATCAACAATTTGAATTCAAGCTCCTAGGATCTCCCTTTGGCTTGTCTCTTAACTTGGCTACCCATGACAATGGTCCTCTTTTCACAATCTTAAGATGAGGTTCCTATCACACAAAAGCACACATCAAAAAAGCTTACAACATAATAAAGGGAATGGACAAAGAATAAGTTTGAGGAGAAGTCTTTTGAGGTCAACTTTGAATTTTAGCATTCTAAAGGCATGAGGTCTAGTTGCTCTTCAACATATTTTGCATTCTAAAGGCATGAGGCCTAGTTGCTCTTGAACTCCTTTAAGCATGGATAAATCTTAATTCTAAGTCCTTTCTCCTTTTGCATTTTGGTTCACATCAAAACAAACACAAACAACACAAAATAGCAATATATTTATATACAATAATGGGCTCAAATGAGCAAAAGAAAAAATGACATAAACATAAAATATGTGCTCAAGTGAGCAAAGATAAAAATTAAGATGAATAATGAGCAAGAAATAAATGACATTAAAAGTAAATGACAAGAATTTAAAAGCTCAAATTAAACTTAGTAGTTAGTAGAGTTATGTTAGCTTGTCATGAGACAATGTAGCGCTATGTTAAGCAATCGTTGTAACACCCCGATAAAATAAGATAATTATTTAATTTAAGTTAATAATATATTTATTAATTTAATTAAATAATTGGAATATTATTATTGGAATTATTATTATTGGATTATTATTTTTATTGGAATAAAAGTTGGAATTAAAAAAGGTCCCAGTTGGTAAAAGAGAGTTTTCACGTGAATACAGAAAAACGACTCTAAAGTGGAAAAAAGGCAAAGAGCCAGAGAACAAGGGTTGAAGAGAGGAAGAGCTCGAAGCTAAAGGATTGCCGGATTAACTCAGGTAAGGGGGGTTTATCGTCGGTTAGTGGGTATTATGGGTTAACATGTAATGGGTAGTGATAAACCATTGAATCGACTCTGATTAGAATGATGTATGCTGAAATTGTGAAATATTGGATGAACGAAATATGGGTTATAATTGGAGAAATTCGTAAGAATTAGATGGAATAATGTTAGAATTTGTGAAATTGAATAGGGTATGATTCGTGTTAGATGATATGAATGAATTCTGTGTAAAATTGGACTGTGGGAGGTTGGATTTGGGAGATCTCGTAGCAGAGAAAACCATAGCAGATCTGGAAAATTGGTTTCTGGTCATACGCGTATGGCACTAGGCAATACGCGTATGAGATGGTCTGATACGCGTATGGCACTAGGCAATACGCGTATGGATGAGGAAGATGATGTTTTGAACGTGGTTTGGTCTCTGTTGGTACGCGTATGAGGAAGTGGTACGCGTAGCATACGCGTATGAGACAAGTGATACGCGTATGGGATTGGCTGAGAAATGGGCCATACGCGTATGGGACTAGGCAATACGCGTATGGGCAGAATTGTGATTTTTCTGAGCTGTTGTTGTGCAGTTTTTGGTCGTTTCAGCTGAGTGATGTAACTTAGCTGATGTATGATAGAGTAGGGTTCATTTCCCGTTGTTTTGAGCAGTATAGGTATTAGTAGAGTGTGCTAATACTGTGATTGATTATGTGGCATGATATGATTATGTGATAAATATGTTGATGATGTATGATTGTATGCATAATGCTGTGGATGTATCCATTATGTATGCAATTGTGAATGGACTGTTTATGGCTTAGAGTGTGAGCATATGTCCATTGTGGATGATTGTTGATGTTTGCATGACTAAGTGATTTAGCTTGCATATTGTGGCCTTTATGGTGGTAGCTAATTCCCATGGTGAGGAATTAGTGAGTGAGTATTGTGGATTGTTGTTGATGTTTGCATGCTAGGTGATTAGCTTGCATATCATAGCCCTTGGGGTGGTAGCTAATTCCCATGGTGAGGAATTAGTGAGTGAGTCACTAGGTCTCAAATGAGTGGGACTAGTGAGCTTGGTAGCCGTATCTGGATTTGATCGGTGAGGTTGAACTATATGTTCACGAATAGTCGGTACCGCATGCATGGAGTCTCATTGCATAATGTATGTATGTATGGCGTATAATATGAATGGATGTATTCCAATATTATACGTGTTGTTTTGGTGATTGTGTTGAGTATGATTTTGGAGTTGATAGTGCCGTTACTGATTGTGTGATCTGATTAGGGTGATTGAATGTGTTAACTTACTTAACATTACATGATAATTTATAATGCTTATTATATCGATTGAGGAACTCACCCTTACAACTATGTTTCAGGTAACGAGCAGTGATTGAGTAGAAGCTAGTCCTTGGAGTCTAGTGTAGTTCCTTAGTGGGTCATGCTCTGGTAGATGTAACATCGGGACGGGATGTTTTACTTGTTTTCTTTTGGTTGTTGAACAACTTTACACGTAATGTGTTGCATGGTTTGAATGTTGTTAGATTTTATCCGCTGCGAGTTATGCAATGGTTTGTTTTGATTAAATAAATGAGCATGACAGGATATTTTGATGATTGGTGTGAAGTGTCAAGTGTGACACCCTTAAATTGCATATTTACTCTGATTTATATTTGTTGTTTTAAATTAAATATTGGGGTATTTTAAAAGGGTGTTACAATCGTAGGTGGACTAATATAGTAGCCACACCTATATGAGGCCGGTCAATAAGGATATAGGCAAAAAACACAAGTTAGAGGTCATGACTAGTAAGCCAAGCTCCACAAACTTGCCATGCCAAACAAAAGGGGAATGGCCTTGTATTGACTTTTGGTTATTTGCTTGACCAAGAAGTAACCTATCTTTGACACAAAATAACTCACTTGATCATGGATCAAATTGAGTTTGGTTTGGATCAAAGAAGGTTAAACTTCTTATTTATCAAGACCAACCTCAAGACTTTAACTCATTGGCCATAGAGGGAAAGAAAGGGATGAAGATTAAAGGGAGGGGGTAAGAAGTCAACAACCAATCCCAATTGATCAAGGGATAACTCATCCTTGATCAAATTCATTCATCTTTCTAGGTAATGACCCTTAAGGATTTTCAAACCACAAGATCCAATGAATTTGATCAAAGTTGAATCAATTCAACCTTGATCAACACCAAACAGAAGAAGAATCGATATAACAAGTCAAGAAGTCAATAATATTTTTTTTGGTATTTTTTGAATTAAAAGAAAATACAAATAAAAAATAAACAAACAAAGTTGAACCTCTAATTCAATTCAAAGCAACCTTAATGAGTCCAATTAAATTTTCATAGGTTCAACATAGTCAAACAAACTTTGACTAATTTTCTCACAAATTTTAAAAGTAAGAAAATAATTAAAATCAATTAAAAGCAACCAAAAAATAGCATAATATGAATTAAAATCTCAAATAATCTCAAAACAAACAAAAAATTATTGAGACTATTTTTCATTGACTTATCATGATCCATAGATGCTATGAAAATATTTTTGTATTTTTTAAAAGTCAGAAAGCATTTTAAAATGAATTAAAACCATTAAAAATCAAATAATTCATGAAAAATATCAAATGAAGTCACAAAAATAATTAAAATCATAATATGAAACTAGATTTTTCAAGAAAAATTTCAAAGTTGGTCTCATATTTTTCTGACTTCATATGAATTTTTAATGAACTTTTGAAAATGGAATGAATTAAAATAAAATAAAAAGAAAAATGAAATAAGCGAAAAATTCTGAGCCACTAGATCCAAATTCATTAATTGACGTGGCACACTGCACGGCTTGGATCTGATGATGCACGGTGGACTCAAGTCAACAGCGCAACATAATGCATTAAAGTAAGTAATTAAAACGGATGCATGAGATTAGATCATGAAAGGGAGATCCAAGGGCCATGGATCAGAACACGTGGTGGTGGTGGTGGAAACCACCGTCTTCTCCGATCAACCACACAAACTCCGGCCAGATTTGCAGGAAAATGAAACTCCACAAAAATGGAAAACAAGGGGATGGAAATGAAGCTCGTGTGATGTAGATCATCACTGTACCATTGGATTCCCCTCACTCTTCCTATATTGAGAGAAAGATGAAGGAGAAAATCATGGTGTCCACACGGATTGTTCATGAAATGGCAAATTAAATGTGTAATATCTCAAAATTTGCCCTCCTATTCTTAAAAAAAAAAATAAAAAATTTGCAGGCTATGAGCCGACCTATGGTCGACCATAAGGGTCAGCGCATGGACCACGGGTCAGCGCATAGCATGTTTGAGCCGACCTATGGTCGACCATAAGGGACAGCGCATGGACCATGGGTCAGCGCATAGCATGTTTGAGCCGACCTATGGTCGACCGCTCGTGCGAAAACTCAGTTTTCTGAGTATTTTTCACTGTGTGAAGCTGTTTTTTGG
Organism: Lathyrus oleraceus; assembly: GCF_024323335.1. Classification (NCBI taxonomy): domain Eukaryota; kingdom Viridiplantae; phylum Streptophyta; class Magnoliopsida; order Fabales; family Fabaceae; genus Lathyrus; species Lathyrus oleraceus. The sequence continues at coordinate 114,259,374 of NC_066582.1, forward strand.
TTGTTAAGTTGGTTATTTTCCAAATTTTGTTCACACACCTTATTTTCACTTAATCACAATTAACCAATTGCTAATTGCACTTTCAGTATGATTAGTACAGCATATAAATACCATAATCATAACTGTTTTCTGATTAACCATAACAAAATTCAACATTCTAGATCTAGATCACAAAAACCTCTTCACTTTCTCTCTCACTTTTTTTCCAAAAATCTCCACAAATTCTGCATTGTTCTTCATCAATTCATCATTCTCATGCATAATTGAAGCTGTTGGAAGTGAAATCTTGAAGAATCCAAGCTAATTCAAGGACTGTCACAAGAAGCTTCAACAATGGCAAGTTGAATTTCTGAGCAAATCGTGCACAATCAACACACAAGCTTTGCTTCATCCACTTCTACAAGCATCATAGAGTTTCTGTTTTGCCTTTTCCAAGCTTGATACGCACGAATTCACGACTGTTCTCAAATTAAGGTCAGTTTTCGAATTCAACGATTCATGAAATTGATTGATGATTTGGATAGATCGTGCTTAGTAGATAATTCTGCAATTCGTTTCACTGATTTTGGTTGAGAAATGAGAAAGATATAGGGATTTGAAGTTTGATGCATGATAATATTTTGATTCGTTTCTCTTGGATCATGAGGAATTAGATTGAATTAGTTTGATATTGTGAATGTACATTGAAAGACCTTTCTGATGATATATGGTTTGTCCAATTTGGTGGAGTTTTGTTCTTGAGCATATGAATGCATGAAGGTGATGAACGCGCGCAGGAGCTGTTTGAATTTTTCCAGAAAATTGCCTTTTGATCCAGTTTCGTGTCACTGTTCATGCATTAGTGTGTTTGCGCGCCCAGCTTTTGAAAAGAGACACCCTTCGATCCTGCTGTACAGCAGTTTTCACTTTGCCTTGCCACTTTATTTTCCTTAGGCTTCATGATTCTACATGCTTATTTCCTCATTTTTTTTATTTTTCTTCAACAATCAAAAATTCATATCTCTTCCAAGTTTAATCCAAATTTGATGCAATTTTTTGTGCCATTCTCCTTGTGATGTGCTTGATTTTTTGGTTATTTTTAATAATATTGTGCACGTGTAGAAAAAATAATTGGCTAGGGTTTGTTTGGACATGTCCTTTTATGCACCATGCTCACTCTTTTGCTCATAAAATGATGATGCATCATTAGAAATTCATGAATTTTTTTTGCTTAAACTAGACATGCCCCTGGTCATTTTGGTATGTGGTTTGTAATTTTTGAGTTCCTGTATTGAGAGTTATGACATGATCTTTGGAGGTGTGACATTTTGTATCACACCATGTCTTATGCATCTTCTTGATTTTATTTGCTATGCTTATTGAACTTGAATTGAGCTGGATTTTTGCATGAGGATACTTGTGAATGTTGAGAATACATGTGAATTTTTCTGGAATTTTTGAAGGCATTTCCTATTTGATTGGGATTTTATTTGCTGTTTAGTCATTTGTTGACTTTTTGTGATACATGTTCTCATTTGGTTTGTGAAATTCTGGTTATTAATTGGATGGATGTGAAATTTGACGGGTGTATTATAGAAATTTTGAAGTGCATCATGGTTTTAGTCCCATTCATTTATCATGTTTTGTCTCTGTTTTATGATTGGTTGAAGTTGATGCTTGTTTTGATGCCATGAATGAGTTTGCTTGAATTTGTGTTGACTTTCTGAATTTCATTGACCTGCTTCCCTTGATCCAAATGAGCTGAAATTTGGTATGATTGACATGTTATGGATTCTGTGTGATCATGAATTTTTTGAGAATTTATTGAAATGTTTTGGTATTGATTTGATTGTGATCATTCTGTTTGGTCCTTTGAGGTTTCAAATTGCATGTTTTGTGCCTTTTCCTTCATGAAATGATAATGATGAATGATATGAAAGTGGAACCACTTGGGTTTGTTTCTTGATTGATTAATCTTGGTTTTGGTTAATTTTCACTTGCTGTTTTGAATTTTTCACCTCCTTTTGACCCTAGGCTTGTCCTAGTGGTCTTGTTTCTCATGTTTGAGTTTGCTTTTCAGGTTAAGAAGCAAATGCTTTAAGGAGATTAATGCAAGTTGATTGAGTTTGGTTGATTGTTATGAACTAACTTGTTCTATTTTGTAGGATGCTTAGCTCACTTGCTTTGGACTTGTGCTTTGCACATGTGATTGATTGTGTTGACTGTTGGCTCTTATCTTGTCTGTTTTGACTTTGTGATTGGTATACTGACTGTATTGGATTGATTTCAGGTACATTAGTTGCTAATAGTTCTTTGAGAACTTGTTTGTGCTGTTGCTTGGTTGTATAAACCAATTGAGGTAGAATTTCTTTTCTCCATGTAGTCTGGAAGACCTGGCCTGTTACTTGGCCAGGCACCTGTCTGAAGTCCTCCTTAAGAGGCAATGTTTGTGCTTGTTTATCTTTGTCCCCAAGCAGGAAAAGACCTTTGTTAAGGCAATTGGCAGACACAAGAGGTGTGTAATCCACCTCCTGCTAATCTGTTGAGTCGTCCCTTGGCTCACATTACATGTTGATGCCTTGTGGATCCTAACCCAAGATCCATGTACAGTTGTACAGTTGAGTCAGAGTCATAAGTGTAGAAGGGTTCCCACTTTCTAGACCCACACTTCTTTGTCTGAAGCTCTCCCTGGCCAGGGATAAGAGTTGTGAAGTCTAATCTTCACTCACCTTTCATTAGCTTCACCCTGACTCTCAATGTCAGGGTTAAGAGCTAACACCACCCTGATACAGTTGACTTGCTTCGGCAGTCTAACCCTTGATTGAGCCACATCTGTCTGTATATAGTGTGTGCTAACTGTGAATGTTTGATTTGTTTTGTTTATGCTTGCATGCTTTGCTTTTTCCTGGTTAGGATTATCCTGCTGTTGTGCAAGTAGATAGCAAACCTTAACTTAGGGATGATTATGCATGATAACATCTAGGCTCGAGTTAGTCTCCCTAGTCGTGTCTCCCTCTGTTATCTGGTTAGGCTAGTCTTTCTCCCCTGTTGAGGGGAACTACGTTGCCCTGATCCTCATACCAGATGAGGCACGTAGGCAGGAGGTCGCACGAGATCTCTCCGGGCAAACCCTTTTTGTTTTCAAACCCTTTTTCTTTTTGTGTGTGTTTGCTTGACAGTTGCTAGGCTCGAGTCCCCGACTCCTTAGTAACTTGTTGGTTGTTTCTTCTTGTGTGTGTAGGAGACGGATGTAAGCCCAGCAATTGGCATTCCGTATCCTCTTGTTATGTGCTTAGAGTCCGGTATAAGTCCATCAAGTGGCATCTGGTTTCCAGTGTGGGTTGTTTGGTTCGGAAGCTGATGTAAGTCCATCGATTGGTGTTCGGGTTCCATGTTTGCCTGTTTGTGTTTGTTTTGATGTCTCAGCGTCTGTGCGTGTGTTTGTTTCGGCGTGCGTGAGCCGAACTACGGTCGCTCTAATTCTCGTTCCAGACGAGATACGTAGGCATAGGACGCGATGTCCTAGCGAGCCCTCTTCCCCCTTCCTCCACCTGTGTTGTCTTCAGTGTGTGTGTGTGATGTTTGTTTTAGCAACCTTTTTCTATCTTTTGAGCGTGGATCCCGTCGAGTATGACGGACGTGAGGGGTGCTAATACCTTCCCCTCGCGTAACCGACTCCCGATCCCATTCTCTTTGGTCGCGAGACCATGCTTTTTCCAGGTTTACTTCGAGCGTTTCCTTTCCCTATTTTGGGATAAATAACGCACGGTGGCGGCTCTGTGTTGTTTTGTTTTAGCCTGCCGATTGTTTTTCGCGGATGCGACAGAATGCACCAAAGGCTTGCCTCAAGTATGAGGACTTCAGAGAACCACAGAAACACAAGAATGCTACATTGAATTATGAGTTTCAGATCCAAACAGTTTGAGTTTATACCTTCAAAATGGTGAGCTTCAGGCCACGAATTCTTCAAGCTTCTTGCTCCTCTTTGATCTCTAAGTGTAGGGAAGATGATAGGTTAAGGAATCTAGCTTTGAAACTCAGGTAATGTTACTGAATTTCAAGCTCGAAAATCTGAAAAAATGGTGAATGATTCCTTTGGTGAGGGTTTGGTTTTAGTGCAGCAGCATATGGGATCTCCAAAAGGTTGTGAAATGAAGCTCATGAGGCCCTTATTTATAGCTGAATGTATCTGAATTTACACTTTGCTCATGTGCATGGGATTTGAATTTTTGAGTGCATGGGCCTTTGTGGACATGTGAGAGACCCATGAATGGCTAAAGGAGCTTGCTGAGATCAAATGGCAGGCATGTGGTCGTGCACTTGGAATAGAAAGGACTTGCATTTCAAGTTTTAACATAAAATATAAAAAATGCACATAAATGAAAGGAAATTCGAATCTCCCAAATGGTAAATCCAAAAGAATAATTTGAGTAATGGTTGGAAAGCTCTTGAAATAAGGAACAAAAGTCATGTTGGGCACAAAACCATTTGACATGTGCAAATTGATCAAAACTGGCTTGGAAAATTCTAGTGTAAAACATATTCAAATCACTTTGAAAAATTAACCCAAAAGTAAGCTTGGTTAAACCCCTCTGTCCTCATGATACAAGCTTCAAATGAAAAAATATCCAACATAAAAGTTGTATATATTTTCAATATGGTCAATCTAGACTCAAATTTTGCATCATTTGGATTTTCTATGACAAAGTTATGGGCATTTGAAGTTGGGTATTTTTTCAAATTCAATGAATTAGGTCCAAGATGACCTATAACGTTTTGCAATATCACATGTATTTACTTTAGTATTATGAAGTTTTATACAACATAACATTTTAATTAGACATCTCAAGATTTCCAATGCCTTTGGTCTCACCTCAAAATCATAAAAATTGAGAAAGTTGTGCCCTTGGCAAGTTGACCCAAAATTATGGTTTCAGTAAAAATGACCTATAATGTTTTGAAATGAATGATGACCTTCCAAGCTTCAAATGAATTTTTTATGAACATGAAAGTTGTTCATATTATTAGGAACATTTTTTCGTTTGGGGTCATCTTCATTTGATAAACACATCAAAACTTATAGCTCATTGAACTTCAGCTTAGTCAGATGACTTGACTGGTCAACTTTTCAAAGTCAAACTTCCAATCTTGATGAATAAATGATTGATGGGCCTTAAATAGGCTCATATATTCATAAAATGATAAGTGAAAGAACTTCCCTTGATTAAATTTGATCAGAGGTTGAGATTGCTTCATGGGCAAGGCACAGTCAAAACACAGTGAAATTAGGGTTTCTTTGGGAAACAATCTTCAAGCCCTTTGCGTTATCTTGATCAAATTGGCAAATTGAGATACTTGGGAGACATATATGATGATTAGGAATCTTTGTGGACCATTGTCATGCTTTTTCTCATCTTCATCTAGTCATTGCATTGGGCTTAGGAGCCTCCCAGGAGCATTGTGGAGCACATGATCACTTGAGCTTCAAAACAAAAAGAGTTAGTGACATATTTTTGTGCTTTTGGTTAGTAATAAAATAAGAAAAGCAATAACATACAATACAAGCATGCTTGGTGATCTCAAATCACTCAAACAAATCCCAACCCTAGGGTTAAGGAGCCAAACATGCTATGATCCTTGAGGCAATGCACTTGTGCAATAACATGATGCTATGAGGGATCTTAGGGTAAAAATTAGGGTCTTACAGATGCCCCTATTTAAGGTCACTCTAGCCGGACATATGAAGGTTAAAATCTTCGTCTCGACGAGATAGAATGGGCTTAAATAATAGCAAAGAGACGAATTTTGGTCCCTAAGAGACCTCATGATGCAAATGTATGCATGCAAAATAAAATCTTCATGGTGAATGATTGCCACAAAGGAAAAGAAATCGGGAGAAACTGAAGATCCATAGGAGTAACACACTCATTAGGGAGACAGAGACTTTGGGAGAAATAAGGTAAGAATGCGTGAGCAGGTCACGACTTGAAAACTTGCTGGGGGACATGAAGGGATTCCACGAAAATAAATCGAAGGAAAGACTCGAGCTGACGCAAAGATGCGTGTATTGGGAATATACCAATACAGCAAAACTATCCATAAAGGATACATCGGATAAAAATCCGGACTCAGACGGGGATGTCCACAAAGGACTCAGTTGAGGAAGAAACAACAAGATATTACCGGTTACTGGATAATAAACTCAAAGAGAGACATGTTATCAAAAAACCGGTTACTGTGTGAGAGAACAACATGCTTAGGGAGAAAGAATATCTAAGACCGATATAAGGGTGAAAGATATCAATCGTTCGAAACATCTGAGGAGGACCCAAAAGGCATATCTCAACTCAGGAAAATCTGACTCCACAGGGGACAAAAGTCATAATAGGGAGCAGAAGGAAGGAACACCAGTGATACCGGTTACTGGGTATATAATAGGTGACCAACCAGGCGTGAATTGGGAACATATCCAAGAAACTCATCATCCGAAAGGAGGGCTGAAAAAGCAAACTCGATTTACAGGATGGATATTCGATTCCACAAGGAAATACAAATCTTACTCTACTGGGGAAGAAAAAGACTTCGACTGAAGAGCGCATAAGATATATTATCTACTACCGTTATATGGGTAAAAACGTAGATAACATACTCGCATGGCAGATTATCCGCAACCGGTTACTGGGTTAATAAAGGATAAATCGACCGAAAAGAAAGGACATCGGGATACCGGTTATTGGGTATAAAATGATGACCAATCAGAATGAGAAACAATCATCACCAAATAGGGGTAAATGAAAGATGACTCGCTAGGGATGAATTGCCTGACAAAATCAATTATCCAAGAGATATATCACCGGTTACTGGGTGGTATACTCAAAACGAAGGAACATCAATACCGAATACTGGGTAAAGATAACCAACAAATAGGGGATTACATTTACTGGTTACTGGGTAGAAAACCACAGAAATAGAACTTACAACTACAGGTTACTGGGTAGAAGGCCACAGAAATAGGACTTACAACTACCAGTTATTGGGTAGAAGGCCACAAAATCCGATGGGAAAAGGATGAACAATTACTGGTTACTGAGCAATTGAACAACTGAACCACAGGGAACTGCAGGGGATAAGAAGAAAGGAATCAATCTAGGAACAAACTAGAAAGACACAATCAAACAAGACTCAACCCGATGAGAATATAACTCAGGGGAGTAATTCCATCCCGATACACAACTGGGGAAGAAACTGAAACAATAATCATCCACGAGGACATAACTCAGTGGGGAATAAAGAAGGAAAGATAGATACTTTCTGCCAATGGGGCTGACTCTATATGGAGAGATCAGGCACAAACATCTGCTTGGGGAAGAACATTTCACCAATAACAGGAGATAAAAAGCAAAGATATATGGCAAAGAATGCATCATGAATATTTGAATGCTATGATTATGCATGTATATGCATGATTGGTGTATAATTAATGTTGACAAACAGACATATCTAACACAAACAAGTCCAAGAATCACGAATAGACACTCAGCAAACGTCTCGACAAGAAGGGCAAAGCCTACTGGAGAGCTCAGCTTGGGAATAATCCGGGAAGGATGAAACTAAATCATCGGGGATATCAAACCCTATCCCAAAGCTACACTCGTTGAGGATATAAAGAAGATGTATTCAGGAGCAGCGAAAGAAGATGATCGAACAGAGAACTCAACTCTGATGGGGATTATCTCTGGAATAAGAGTAAACAAAGGGAATACTTTAACCATAGCCGGGGATAGGCAAACTCAAAGCTTCCAACTGCAGGAGGTAACACTCTGCACAGGAGAAGTCTTCCAGGAGCAAATAATCCTGACACAAAGAAGATGCAGAAAATCTGTCGGGGAGTTTCCATCAACTCTCTTGGGGACAGGTGGTTTAAATAACAATAAGATCCTCCAGAGAAGAAACTCTACTGGGGATTCTTATCAAGGAATGATGTAAAACTCCATGGGGAACAACCATCAATCAGATGTAGACCAATCAAAACACTCCCTTCTATTTGCCGGAGAGGAAACTCTGCAAAAGGGAAATAATAGCATTTTACTCCACTGGGGAAGGAAATAAACATCTTCACCACCAGCTCTTAATGCTAGAAGAAATCTTTAGACTCGGAGGAGATACCAACATCAAACTCTGATCTGTCAACCCCACTGGGGACAAGCTGCAAATGCTCTTGAGGAAACTATCCTTGCTGGAGAAATTGGAAATGAATCCTTCATCAACAAGCGACATACCGGGGATGCCTTTTTTCAAAATAAATGAAATGGGAAATAAGCCCTTCATCAGTTGCACTAACCAACTTCCTGCTGAGGAGACAATTATTTGGAAAGGTAGTTCTGCAGGGAACACATGCTTATTTCGTTGGAGATTCTTACTCAGGCTGGGGAAAGACAACCTTCCTCGTGAGTAGATAGTCAGGATAAGGAATGTTCTCAACTTAAAGCATATTAACTTTTATCAATCTATAAGGGATTTTAGGTCAGTCCACACAAGGGATGACAATCATACAAATGATAAAACACAAATGCTAGTGCCTGATATAGAGGGATACTCATCTCTAAAATATTGAGGCAAAAAAAAAGGAAATGAAGGGATCATTCACAGATCAATCATATACCAATCATGGATTGCTAAAAACTCCGCGAGAGAAACAAGTATGCATTACACAACAATACCGGGAATATATTGGATGAACATCCAAAAATCCTGCTAGGGGAAAACAATCCATAAGACATGATCAATCCACTGCCATCAAGGAGAGCTTCTCATACCAGACCCTCTGGGAAGCCGATGATGAGGATATAAGGAGCAAGAATGCCTGAAAATGAACAAATGTCTTACCCTTTGGAGATCATACTATCCTTGGGAAAGCACTGAGGACATCCCACTTATCCTTTCAGTCATTGTGAATGTTCACTTTGTTTAAAACAGTTTATTCATGAAAACTTTATTTGTTTAAAACACTGATATTCATTAATTAAAGCATGCAAACATTTGTTAAACATAAACAAATAAGAGTGCAAAGAATTGGATAAAGGCTCAAATTTATTTAGAGAATGGTAGTCCGCAAATGGCGAGACTCCATGGATCTTTACAAATTTGAAATTGGTGATATACATGGAAAAGGGGCTACATTAAACATAATGACTGTTTCTCCACCAACTTTGAATCCACTGTATTCGAAACTTCGGTTGATGATGACTGAGCGAGAATCTTTGACAGATGACAGTTGTAGAACAAAGTCTTGTCAGGATGCAGTTACTTGCCAAATCCCTAATTTTTGCCTAGATTGCCCCAGTGTGAGGTACTCAATCTAGCGGGATATATATTCATTTTTTTTATGTCTCTAACTTTTTCCTGGATCGCCCTTTCGGGTTTTCAATCCACCGAGATGCTCATTTATGCCTAAGCCGCCCTTTCAGGTTTTCAACTTAGCGAGCTATTCTATTTTTATTTTTTTAGGCGAAGTATTTCTTGACTGCATCTGAGTTCACAGAACGAGTGAAATTCTCCCCATCCATAGTTGTGAGCAACAAAGCACCGCCTGAAAAGGCTCTTTTAACAACGTATGGACCTTCATAGTTTGGAGTCCACTTGCCCCTGGAATCGGGCGCGAAAGATAAGACTTTCTTGAGCACGGGGTCACCTTCTCGGAACACACGAGGCTTGACCTTCTTATCAAAGGCTTTCTTCATCCTTTGTTGATATAACTGGCCATGGCACATGGCGGTTAATCTCTTCCCTTCAATCAAATTCAGTTGGTCATAATGACTCTGAACCCATTCAGCCTCAGTCAACTTGGCTTCCACCAGGACTCTCATTGATGGGATCTCGACCTCTACGGGGAGCACAACCTTCATGCCATATACAAGGGAGAAAGGGGTTGCCCCTGTTGAAGTGCGGACGGATGTACGTGTAAAGGCAAATTGTCATACAACATACAATCATAGGTTTCGATGATGACAAATGACCACCATGGATGAATCGGCATTGTCGATTCCACTTCTACAAAAAAAATGCAACATATCACCTATCATATCCTTTTTTATGCTCATCTAAAACTGCTATATTTCATACAACATATATGGATAAAATATGGTCATGACAAAAGGCATGAAAACCACAAAAATATGAATTTTTGCAGATTTGCAGGGTTTGAGTCGACCGCAAGGGTCAGCGCATGAACCACGGGTCAGCGCATAACATAGACCAGTTGGTGACTGGTCAACGCATGGTGGCTTGAGTCGACCACAAGTCGGCGCATGGCATAGTGCAGTTGGCCACGGGTCAGCGCATGGAAGACTTGAGTCGACCACAGGGTCGGCGCATGAAACTTTCATTTTCCCACGGGTCAGCGCACGCCGACCTATGGTCGACGCATACTGAAGCATTCTTCAGTCTGTCCAAAATTGCAGGCCATGCATCGACGCATATACCTGCTATGGTCGACCGCTCGTGCGCAAATTCAGTTTTTGAGTATTTTCCACTCTGTTTGAAAAGCTGTTAATTTTGTTTGGTAAGTTGGTTACTATATATAGAAGGTTAGTTACTTGTATCAACTAACATTTGTCAAATTGATTTTAAGTGTTCAAGGAAACAAGAAAAAGTGAAATAGGTGTCCAAGATTCATCATCTTCATCTTCAACATCTCATAACACATCAACTACACACAACCATTTTTGAAGTGCTTTGTGATTGGTTAAAGGTGATAAGGTTCGAAGCCGAGATTGGGGAATCCGGTTCGAGTTGAAGCTTGTGACAGGTTTTTTCTTGAATAAAACCGTTGGGGTTTTGTCCTCCAAGACTGGTTTGTGTTTGGGGGTTTTTGGACGATTTCTTCATCAAGTTTCAGCTGAGCGAAGGTGATTGAGAAGAGGAAGTCTTTGTCAATCTAGTAGCGGATTCAGTGAAATTGAAGGGAAGATTTCGGGTTCGATTTGTTGTAGTTGAGATCAGTCGGGCCGGGGGTTTGAAGAACTGAGGGTTATTCAACAAAGGGGCTGGAATCGGAGGTCTATCAACAACAATCGAAGGGCTTGATTCATCTTGAATCAAGAAATAAGGAGTGGAAGCAACATTCAACGGCTTGCAAGTTCTGTTGTATATTTGCTTTGCAATCCTTGTATAAACGATTAAATTCAACAGGTGATATCTATTAAATCATCTCAATTCTAGTTTTAGAATTGAGGGCAGACGTACCCCGAAGCGAGGACGACGGGGGAACTGCCTCATCAAATCCTTGCCTTCTTTAATTTTCTGCATAATTGTTTTTAGCTTAAAAATTAAATGATTTTAGTATAAACACTTTTGTCAAACCTTGATATTAATTGAGTAAGAGGTTAAAACTCTGTTTTTGAATCCAAAGTACAATAGAATCTTGTACTAGATTAATTGGAATCACTTACTCAACATAAATATCACTTGGAGTGTTTCTACACACCAAGTGTTTGATAATTTGCCTAAACCAAAATTATCTTAGTTGTGTATCTAGTTTGGTTTAGTCTTGGAATCATTGGAACTAGGAATCCTAGTAAGTGAAACAAATCATTGATTGTGTGACTAGTGTAGTGATTCTTATTCCACATTATCACTAATCCATAGGCTTGACGCATATCCGGTTTTCCAATAACAGTTCGTTTTAGACTATATTTTCCTCGGCCGCTTCCGCACTTAAAACAAATTTCCAAAACCAATTTTTAATTGGTAGCGCCGACTCAAATTTTAATTGGGATCTATTCAACCCCCCCCCCTCTAGATCCGTGCCATAGTCTAACAAGTGGTATCAGGAGCTCCGATTCACTCCGTGCTTCAAAATATAACTTTGATAGAAAATGGCTAACGAACCTAATGGGGCTTATAATAGAGCTCCCGTTTTCAATGGTGAAAATTATAGTTATTGGAAAGACTGTATGCGGGTGCACATAAATTCCATAGATAGAAAAATATGGAACGTTATTCTCAATTGTCCAATTGAAATAACCATGACCAATGAGAATAATGAATTAGTGCCTAAGCCCGAAGCACAATGGACCGATGATGATGAAAAGAAATACAATTATGATTGGAAAGCCAAAAATATCCTAATATCCTCATTAGGTGTAGATGAATACTATCGTGTATCCCATTGTCCTACTGCTAAGGCCATGTGGGCTTCACTACAAATTGCCCATGAGGGGACGAACGATATTAAGTTGGCAAGAATCAACACACTAACACAAGAGTTTGATCTCTTTTTCATGGAGCAAGGGGAAACCATTGCTGACATGCAAAAGATATTTACTCATCTTATCAATCGATTACATTCACTAGGTAGACCGGTTTCCAATGATGTTGCTACTAATAAGATCTTGAGATGTATTAACAGGGAATGGCAGCCGAAAGTGACCGCCATCAAAGAAGAAAATGATCTTACCATATTAGACTTGACAACATTATTTGGCAAACTACAAGAGCATGAACAAGTACTCTTGAGCCTAGAACAACACGAAAGGAAAGAAAAGAAGGACAAAGCAAAGGTGAGTGAAAAGAAATCTATAGCTCTAAAGACTTCCTCCTCGAAGTCTCAAGCAAAAGAGCAAAGTGATTATTCCTCGAGCGACGAAGAAGAAGAGGACAAGAGCGAAGATATGGGGTTGTTCGTTAAACGTTACAATCGTTATGTGAGAAAGAACGGCATCCAACATTCCGAGAAGAACTTGGTAAAACTTCCGGAAACAATCTAGGTACTCCAAAAATGATGACTCAAAAGGTAAAATGACTAGAGGGTCGTGCTATACTTGTGGAAAGCCCGGTCATTACAAACCGGACTGTCCAATGAACAAGAAAACAAAGGAAAAGGAATCATACAAATCACACAAGAAGTCATCAAAGCCAAGGAGAGCATACAGAGCTTGGGAAAGCGATAGCAACTCCTCCGATGATGAAAGTTCTAGTGATGAAGATGAAGTTGCAAACCTTTGCCTATCTGCTCATCAAAAGAACAAAAAGAAACAGGTACGACATGCTAAATATGAAAAATCCTCTAGTATGTCTCATTATGAATTACAAGCTGCATTTGAAACTTTACACTGTGAAGCTAAAGAGGCCTTTAAAAGGCTTGCCTCAAATAACAATTTTTTTACTCATTTGGAACAAAAAATTCGAGAATCCGAAAGGAAATTTGAGGCACTTAAAGCTTCTATAGTAGAAAGCCCAAAAGCAGGTTGTGAGGACCTTAGAAGTAGGATGATAAACTTTGGATGTGATACTTGTTATATTTGGCAAGGTGAAGTAAGAAACCTAAAGGCCAAACTTGACAAGGCTCTTGAGCCCAAGATTACCTTTGCTATCGATAAATCAAACTTTCGAAAAAGTATGGTTAATCCATACCAAAAATATAAATATGTTATAAAGGATGAAGATAGCAAAGGCAATCAAAATGTAAATTTCTCTTGTCTTTATTGTTGCAAGAAAGGCCACTCCATTGCTAAATGCAGATTTAGGAGATTCTTAGTTCCTAAAGGCATTTATCAATGGCTGCCTAAATACAACCATTTCGTTACTCACCATTCAGGACCCAATAAGCCATTGGGTACCTTCTCGTGTTAATTGCATTTCCATAGGTACAATGCCTCGAGACTACCGAGAGAAGATGGGTTCTCGACAGTGGATGCTCAAGGCACATGTCAGGAGACATATCACTCTTCATTGACTTCGTGGCTAAGAAGAAAGTATATGTAACCTATGGTGACAACAACCGTGGAGCAATACTTGGTAAAGGTAGTGTAGGTAATCCTTCTTCCACTACTATTTCTGATGTATTGCTTGTCGAAGGTCTTAAACACAATGTACTTAGCATCAGTCAATTATGTGACAAAGGATACAATGTATCGTTTTCAAAAGATTGTTGCAAAATTGTACATAATGATGATAAGAAGAGTATGTTTAATGGCCTGCGTGTGAATAATGTCTATATGTTAGACTTGAATGAAGTATCGTTAACAAGTGACAAATGCCTTGTAACAATGAGTGAAGATTCATGGTTATGGCATAGGCGTTTAGCACATGTTAACTTTGACTTACTAAATAAAGTAGTCTCAAAAGATCTAGTCCTAGGTCTCCCCAAAATAAAGTTCACCAAGGATCACCTTTGTGATGCTTGTCAAAAAGGGAACCAAACGAGGATCTCATTTAAATCCAAAAATATTGTTTCAACAACGAGACCTCTCGAACTTCTTCATATGGACTTATTTGGGCCGTCTAGGATTAAAAGTCTAGGAGGAAATTATTACGGTTTCGTAATAGTGGACGATTTTTCTAGATTCTGTTGGACTATCTTTTTAGTAAGCAAGAGCGATACGTTCGCCGCCTTTGAAAGGTTTGCTAAGCTTTCCCAAAATAAATTAAATACAAACATTGTTTCAATTAGAAGCGACCATGGGGGTGAGTTCGAAAACCATTTATTTGAAGAATATTGCGGTAACCATGGTATCGATCATAACTTCTCCGCTCCACGTACTCCTCAACAAAATGGGGTCGTGGAGCGTAAAAATCGATTTTTGGAAGAATTGGGAAGAACAATGATTAACGAAAGTGGTTTACCGAAATATTTTTGGGCCGACGCCATTAGTACGGCGTGTTATGTTTTGAATAGGGTGCTAATTCGCCCCATTCTAAATAAAACACCGTATGAGCTTTTAAAAGGGCGAAAGCCAAATATTTCTCACTTACATGTTTTTGGTTGCAAATGTTTTGTATTAAATAATGGAAAGGAAAACTTGGGCAAATTCGACTCCAAGGCCGACGAAGGTATCTTCCTCGGATACTCTCAATCGAGTAAAGCATATAGAATATATAATAAACGATTACTTGCTATGGAAGAGTCTGTACATGTCACTTTTGATGAATCCTATCCGAGAAACGTCGGAAAGGGTAGTGTTGTTCATGGTGCAGGTACATCTACGGAAGACATACTCAAAGGTGGCGAGCCGGGGATTGATCAACCCGACAAAGTCAAAGTTGAGGAGGATAAAGATGTACACCATGAGGAAACCGAGGTAGCTCATCCTCCTTCAAACGATGATCTCCCTCAAGCTTGGAAGTCTCCCAAGACCATCCAATCGACAATATTCTTGGAGATATCTCAAAGGGTGTTACAACTCGATCGAAGCTAAGTAATTTCTGTTATCACTTCGCTTTCGTTTCACAAATGGAACCTAAAAACCCTAAAGAAGCCCTACTCGATGAACACTGGTTTTTGTCAATGCAGGAGGAACTAAATCAGTTCACTAGAAATGAGGTTTGGGACCTTGTCCCTCCTCCGCGAGATCATCGAGTAATCGGCACCCGATGGGTGTTTAGGAACAAGTTGGACGAAAACGGGGTAATAACCCGTAACAAGGCGCGTTTAGTTGTGCAAGGGTATAACCAAGAGGAAGGCATCGACTATGAGGAAACTTATGCGCCGGTTGCCCGACTCGAGGCTATACGCCTTCTCCTTGCCTTCGCTTGTGCGAAAGACTTTAAACTATTCCAAATGGATGTTAAGAGTGCGTTCCTTAACGGTTACATAAATGAAGAGGTCTACGTCGCACAACCTCCGGGTTTTGAATCTCATGAGTATCCTGGTCATGTTTATAAACTAAAAAGGGCTTTATATGGTCTCAAACAAGCTCCTAGAGCTTGGTATGAGCGATTAAGTAAATTTTTACTTGATCAAGGTTACTCAAGAGGAAAGGTTGACACAACCTTCTTCATTAAACGTCAAGGAAAGCACTTGATATTAGTACAAATTTATGTAGACGATATTATATTTGGGTCTACTAACATGAATCTCGTGAGAGAGTTTTCAGATCTTATGCAGGGTGAATTCGAGATGAGTATGATGGGGGAGCTCACGTACTTTCTCGGTTTGCAAATTAAACAACTCAAAGAAGGAACTTTCGTGAGTCAAACAAAGTACTGTTTGGACCTTATCAAGAGATTTGACATGGAAAAAGCCAAGGCCATTGACACCCCCATGCCAACATGTACAAACTTGAATAAAGATGAAAATGGTAAGGACGTAGAGGTAAAACGGTATAGAGGTATGATTGGATCACTTCTCTATCTCACTGCTTCTCGTCCCGACATTATGTTTAGCGTGTGCATGTGCGCAAGATATCAATCATGTCCCAAGGAATCCCATCTAAAAGCTGTCAAACGAATACTTCGATACCTATCCGGTACTCCGAAGTATGGACTATGGTATTCCAAAGGTAATGATTGCTCATTGGTAGGTTTCTCCGATTCCGATTTTGCCGGTTGCAAATCGGATAGGAAAAGCACCAGTGGCACTTGTCACTTATTTTCAAATTCCTTGGTCAGTTGGCATAGCAAGAAACAAGTTTCAGTTGCTTTGTCAACCGCCGAAGCGGAATACGTTGCCGCCGGTAGTTGTTGTGCTCAAATCCTATGGATTAAGCAACAAATATTGGATTTTAACCTCAAACTTGAACGTATTCCCATTTTCTGTGACAATACAAGTGCCATTAATCTTACCAAAAGTCCCGTGTTGCATTCTCGCACCAAACATATCGAAATTCGACACCATTTTCTTCGGGATCATGTAGAGAAAGGTGAAGTTGTATTTGAACATGTTAATACTGAAAATCAACTAGCGAACATTTTCACAAAGCTGCTAGCTACTGAACCTTTCTTTCATATTCGCCGAGAACTTGGTATTCTCGACATTTCTGAACGGGCGTTATAAATTGCTTGCCTTATCTTATTTCATTTAACACTATAATCTTTACTTCTAACAAGTAAATGTTGTTGCAAGCACAATAATATAGTTCATCAAGTTATTCCGGCATGGTATCAAGGTGATGTTGTTCCTTATCTTTCTCTCTTTCCCAAACTTCATAGTTAAATGGTTGTACTACATGAAAATATTGTACATATATGTATCGTTTCTTATGCCATTTCTGTTTGGATGTTTAAATGTTATGTGGCATTCTATTTATGCATCAAACATGTGAGCATATGTGCATAATAGTGAAAATTGCAAATTTTGCCTGTATCAGTCGACCATAACAGGGCAATGGTCGACGCACACTTCAAAATTTTCTTCTTTTTCAAAAATCAAACAGTATACGCCGACGCATGCAGAGGTATGGTCGACGCATCGCTCAAAAATTCAGTTTTTCTCTACAGAAAACCTTCAAACTTCTCATGCATCTACATTCAAAACTCTCATTAAGTGTGCATTTACATTTCAAACTTCCCATTACATTGTGAGTTGCATCTACCTAGTGTCTATTGTCTCTTGGTCTTTCCTCTTCCCAAAACCCTAAATCCTCATCTACAAAAAGGGGAAACCTCTTTCTTGCAAAATCATTCTCAAAAACCTTCACCAAGCTTCACTCTCTACCCACATACAAAGCTTCAAAAATTATTTCCAATGGCTTCCTCATCTCGCAAACCTACCGGTAAGAGATCACGGGAATCATCTGCCGCATCTCTACCCATCTCCGCTGTATCTCTAGTTCCACCGGCCCTCGTCGATTCCTTCAACAAAGATATTGGTAAAAGAGGAGTTGTGTGGCAACATGCATTCTATAAACTCACTGCAGAACGCATGCATCTCGTGGAAATCATGTCTCTGCTACAGTACCACGACATTGTCAAATTCCTGGAATGCAATGCCAAATATAGCGAAGACCTGGTCCGAGTGTTCTACGCCTGCCTTCATGACAAATTTCGTGGGCACAAGTTTCACTCCAGGATTGGAACGAGCAAGGTATCGTTTAAGTTAAATGTTTGGAACAAATATTTTGATATGTCATTGGATGCTGATGAAAATCCTCTAGCTGAGGTAACTGACTCTCACCCAATAGAAGGTTACGAGTTTAAGAGCGCGTTGAACGACATGCTGAAACGACCCTACCCTAATCAGATTGTGAACAATGATGCGTTCCCACGAACTGTCACTGCCGGCAAGCTGAAAACAGGAGAGCGGATTCTCCAGTGGATTGTCTCACGCATCCTGAGACCTAAGAAGGGTGGTCTATCCAGAGTTGAACAGGTTGAGGTTCATCTCATATACATTCTGAAAAATAAGCGGAAAATCAACTGGCCCTACTACATTGCCAGTAGGATGTTCAGTCTACGTGACTCCGGACGAGGAACGGCTCTTGCCTACGGATCTTTTATTCAAGAGGTCCTTACTGTAGCCGATGTTGATCATCCGTCCTTCCCGTATACCTCCATTTCATCAGACAAAGAGTTCAGCAGAAAAACTTTGTCTATGATGGGATATTTTTGGTGTGATGAGCGGAGAATCTACAAGTTTGTTCGAAGAGGGTATGTTCCTGCGACTGTTGAAGAAGATGATGAAAGTGATGAAAGTGAAGAAGAAGACGAAGAGGAAAATGAAGAAGAGGGAGCAGGACAAGCCTTTGATCAGCATGGTGGAGATGATAGTTCTCCACAAGTTGACACTCACGACTACTCAAACTCCGCTTGGGTTCAGCATTCACATTCAACTGAAGAAGATGCCCCCAACCAGGGTGGCTGGGGTGAATGGCAACATACGGGCTGGTCAACACAAAGCCAATTCTACCAGCCGTATCAATATGGTGATGAAGAATCTCCTCCGTCTCCTCCACAACACGCAAACTGTAACACCCTACTAAAATACCCCAAATATTTAATTAAAATAACAACATATATCAATCAGAGTAACTATGCCATTTAAGGGTGTCACACACTATTCCACACCATTCAACAGTATAACGGTCATGCTCTTTTATTAATTCAAAACATAAACATTTGCATAAAATGCAGCGGATAGAAATCTCATCAATCATGTAAAACATGTAACATATTACATGTGAAATTATTCAACAAAATAAAAACATCCCGTCCCGATGTTACATCTATCAGAGCACGACCCACTAAGGAGACTACACTAGACTCCAAGCATTAACTTCTACTCAACTCATTGCTCGTTACCTGAAAAATAGTTGTAAGGGTGAGTTCCTCAATCGATATAATAAGCATTATAAAACATCATGTAATGCTAAGTAAATAACACGTTTCATCACCCAAATCAGATTACACATTCAGTAACAGCAATGTCAACTCAATCATACTCAACATCAACACAACACACAACACACAACACACAACACACGTATAATACTGGAATCCATCCATTCATATTATACGCCATATATCAACTATGCAATGAGACTCCATGCATGCGGTACCGACTCTTTGTGAACATATAGTTCACCTCACCGTCCAAATCCAGGCACGACTACCAAGCCCACTAGTCCCACTCATTTGAGACCTAGTGACTCACTCACTAATTCCTCACCATGGGAATTAGCTACCACCCCAAATGGGCCATGCTATGCACGCTAATCACCTAGCATGCAACATCAACAACAGTCCAAAATGACTAACTCACTAATTCCTCACCGTGGGAATTAGCTACCACCCTAAAGGCCACAATATGCATGCTAATCATCTAGCAATGCAACATCAACAACAAAATCCACAATGGACATATGCTCACACTCTAAGCCATACAACAGTCCATTCACAATTGCATACATAACATGTACATTCACAACATTATGCATACTATCAAACATCATCAAAACATGTATCACAACATCATATCATGTCAAATAATTACCCACAGTATTAGCACACTCTACTAATACCTATACTGCTCAAAATAGCGGGAATTAATCCCTATCACATCATACGCTACCATAGGCCAAACATCAATTATGTACACAACATTAAAATGTCAATTTTCTCACTTTTCAACAGTGTTAACCGGTTAACTCCCTGGGTTAACCGGTTAACGCAGCACAAACACGCTTCCTGCCAAAACTTAACAGTGTTAACCGGTTAACGCCCTGGGTTAACCGGTTAACGCAGGCAAAACAGCACTAATTTCACAATTCGCAACAGTGTTAACCGGTTAACACCCTGGGTTAACCGGTTAACGCAGACAAAACAGCAGTTCCTGCGCTAACACAAAGCAGAATGCAGAATTCTCCGCATTTTCCGCCGTTGGAGGACTTCCGGACCTCCGATTCCAATTCCGTAAAAAGCTATACGTTAGGGAAATTACAACACACTCAATTACAGGTTCAATTTCAGTTTTTACACAACATATCCATCACAATTTTCAGCATTCGACAATCCCAATTAGGGTCAATTCAACGGTTTATCACTACCCATTACATGCTAACCCATAATACCCATTAAACGACGATAAACCCCCCTTACCTGAGTTAATCCGGAAATCTCTAAGCTCCAAGCTCTTCTCTTCTCCAACCTTTGCTCTCTGGTTCTTCCTCTTTGCCCCTTTCTCCTCTTCTCTGCAGCTTCTCAGTTTTCACGTAAAACCCTTTTACAAAAATGAAAACTCTTTTTCCTTATTCCAACATATATATATTTTCCAATTTATATTATTATTCCAATAATAATAATAATTCGATAATTCCAAAATAATAATAATAATAATCCAATTATCTAATTAAATTAATAAATATATTATTAACTTAATTTAAATAATTATCATATTATTATCGGGGTGTTACAACTCTCCCCCACTAAAAGAGTTTTCGTCCTCGAAAACATACCTCAAGCGAATAACTCCGGATAAGACTCCTTCATCTGACTCTCAAGTTCCCAAGTCACATTGCCACCTGCTGGTCCTCCCCAAGCTACCTTCACCAAGGCAATCTCTTTACCCCGCAACTGCTTCAATTCTCGATCCTCGATCCTCATAGGCGATGTTTCAACAGTCAGGTTATCTCTCACCTGTACATCATCTACTTGGACTACATGCGACGGATCATGAATGTACCTCCTCAACTGAGACACATGAAAAACTCATGCAAATTCGCAAGCGACGGCGGTAAAGCGATACGATAGGCTACTTCCCCTATCCTCTCCAAAATCTGATAAGGACCAATAAATCGAGGTGTCAACTTCTTTGACTTCAAAGCTCGACCAACCCCAGTTATCGGAGTAACACGAAGAAACACATGATCTCCTTCTTGAAATTCAAGTGACTTCCTCCTCTTGTCATGATAACTCTTCTGACGACTCTGAGCAATTCTCATCTTCTCCTGAATCATCTTAATCTTTTCCGTAGTCTGTTGAACAATCTCCGGTCCAACCACAGCGCTCTCACCGGACTCATACCAACATAAAGGTGTCCGACATCTCCTACCATACAAAGCTTCAAACGGTGCCATACCAATGCTCGAATGAAAACTATTGTTGTAGGTAAACTCAATCAAAGGTAAATAACAATCCCAAGCACCTCCTTTTCCAAAACACAAGCCCTCAAAAGATCCTCTAGTGACTGAATCGTCCTCTCAGTCTGACCATCAGTCTGCGGATGATATGCAGAACTCAATCTCAGCTTAGTTCCCAAAGCCCTCTGCAAACCTTCCCAGAACTTCGATGTAAATCTAGGATCTCTGTCCGAAACAATACTAGACGGAATACCATGCAAACTTACAATCTTCTCAATATACAACTCGGCTAATCTCTCTAACGGATAATCCATTCTGATCGGAATGAAATGAGCCGACTTCGTCAATCTATCCACAATCACCCAAATAGCTTCAAAATTTTTACTTGTCCTCGGTAAACCAGAAACAAAATCCATACTGATACTATCCCACTTCCACTCTGGAATAGCCAACGGTTGCATTAGCCCAGACGGCTTCTGATGCTCAATCTTCGACTTCTGACAAGTCAAACAGGAATAAACAAAACTCGCAATTTCTCTTTTCATTCCCGGCCACCAAAATAACTTTTTCAAATCATGATACATCTTCGTAGCTCCAGGATGAATACTCAGGCCACTACGATGTCCTTCCTCCAGAATACTCTTCTTAAGTTCGGTAACATCCGGAATACACACCCGATTACCAAATTTCAAAACACCATTCCCATCAACTCGGAATTCACCACCTTGACCTTGATTCACTAAAGTCAACTTATCAACCAAAAGCATATCGGATTTCTGACCCTCTCTAATCTCATCCAGAATGCCACTCGTTAACTTCAACATTCCCAATTTAACACTATTGTGAGTACTCTCACACACCAAACTCAAGTCTCTAAACTGCTCAATTAAATCCAATTCCCTAACCATCAACATAGACATATGCAATGATTTCCGACTCAATGCATCAGCCACTACGTTTGCTTTACCCGGATGGTAATTCAAACCAAAGTCATAATCCTTCAGAAACTCTAACCATCTCCTCTGTCTCATATTCAGCTCTTTCTGATCAAACAAATACTTTAAACTTTTATGGTCACTGAAAACCTCAAATCTTGACCCGTACAAGTAATGCCTCCATAACTTCAGAACAAATACCACAGCTGCCAACTCTAAATCGTGTGTCGGATAGTTCCTCTCATGAACCCTCAGCTGTCTCGAAGCATAAGCTATAACCTGCTTATTCTGCATCAACACACCACCCAAACCCAACAATGAAGCATCACAGTAAACTTCAAATGATTCCGACGGACTCGGTAATATCAGAATAGGAGCAGTAGTCAACCTTCTCTTTAACTCTTGGAAACCTTCTTCACATTTTGAGTCCCAAACAAACGCTTGCCCCTTTCTAGTCAACATCGTCAACGGTAACGCCAACTTAGAAAATCCTTCAATGAACTTCCTATAATAACCAGCCAAACCAAGGAAACTTCGAATCTCAGCAACAGACTTCGGAGCTTCCCACTTAGACACCGCTTCTATCTTAGAAGGATCAACAGCAACACCACCTCTTGAAATCACATGACCAAGAAAACTAACCTCTTCTAACCAAAATTCACACTTAGACAGTTTAGCAAATAACTTCTTTTCTCGGAGAACTTCTAAAACCACTCTCAAATGCTCAGCATGCTCTTCTTCAGTTTTCGAATACACCAAAATATCGTCAATAAACACCACAACAAACTTATCTAGGTACGGATGGAAAATCCTATTCATATACTCCATAAATACTCCAGGCGCATTAGTCACACCAAAAGGCATTACAGAATACTCATAATGTCCATACCTTGTTCTGAAAGCAGTCTTCTGAATATCCTCCGTTTTCACACGTATCTAATGATACCCAGATCTCAAATCTATCTTGCTGAACACACTCGCACCAACCAATGATCCATCAAATCATCAATCCTCGGCAAAGGATACCGATTCTTGATCGTCACTTTATTCAGTTGCCTGTAGTCCACACACAACCTCATAGTACCTTCTTTCTTCTTAACCAATAACACTGGTGCACCCCACGGTGACACACTCGGACGAATAAATTTCTTATCCAACAGATCTTCCAACTGACTCTTCAATTCAGTTAACTCAACAGCAGACATACGGTACGGAGCCATCGATATCGGTCTAGTACCAGGTACCAAATCAATCGAGAACTCAACTTCACGCTCTGGCGGCAATTCATTCACTTCTTCAGGAAACACGTCAGGAAAATCACACACCACAGCCAGATCACAAATCACCAGTTTATCTTTAGCCTCCAAAGTCGCTAACAGCATAAACAACTCTGCCCCATCTGCTACTTCCTCATTCACCTGCCTCGCTGATAGAAACAAACTCTTTCCTTCTTCAATCTCAGGAAAAATCACAGTCTTATCAAAACAGTTGATATAAACTCGGTTAAACACCAACCAGTTCATACCCAGAATAACATCAATCTGCACTAGTGGAAGACACACAAGGTCTATCCCAAAGTCTCTACCAAAAATACTCAAAGGACAATTCAAACAAACTGAAGTAGTAGTCACTGAACCCTTTGCAGGAGTATCAATCACCATACTACCATGTATCTCAGATATTTCTAACTTAAGTTTCACAGCATAATCCAAAGATATAAAGGAATGAGTAGCACCTGTGTCGATAATAGCTACAAGAGGAAAGCCATTAATATAACACGTACCTCGGATCAAACGATCATCTGCAAAAGTCTCAGAACCCGATAAAGCAAAGACCTTGCCTCCCGACTGATTCTCCTTCTTCGGCTTAGGACACTGTGGGCTAATATGACCCACCTCTCCACAGTTGAAACAAGTCACAGTCTTCAACCGGCATTCTGCAGCCAAGTGACCACCTTTTCCACACTTGAAACACTTCTTCTCAACACTAGTACACTCATGGATACGATGTCCAGCCTGACCACATCT
Organism: Lathyrus oleraceus; assembly: GCF_024323335.1. Taxonomy (NCBI): domain Eukaryota; kingdom Viridiplantae; phylum Streptophyta; class Magnoliopsida; order Fabales; family Fabaceae; genus Lathyrus; species Lathyrus oleraceus. The sequence goes on from NC_066582.1 coordinate 114,283,608, forward strand.
GTAACACTTAGCAGGGGCACTAGAGTCTCCCCCACTAGGCCTCTTCATCCCACTCTGTCTCTGGAAACCTTTGCCAGCTGCATACGGTTTCCCACGATCATTCTGATTCTTGCCTTTCCTATCAACCCTTTGCTGATAGCTCTCTGCTCTAGCCTTGGTATCCTGTTCAAAAATCCTGCAACAGTCAACCAAATCAGAAAACACTCTAATCCGTTGATACCCAATAGCCTGCTTGATCTCGGGACGCAACCCGTTCTCAAACTTCACACATTTTGAAAATTCTCCAGCAGCCTCATCATAGGGAGTGTAATACTTTGACAGCTCTGTGATCTTAGCAGCATACTCAGTAACAGACCGATTGCCCTGCTTCAATTCTAAGAACTCTATCTCTTTCTTTCCTCTGACATCCTCTGGAAAGTACTTCCTCAGGAATCTCTCTCTGAACACAGCCCAAGTGATCTCAGCATTTCCAGCAGATTCCAACTCAGTGCGGGTAGCAACCCACCAATCATCCGCTTCCTCTGACAGCATATGCGTACCGAACCTGACCTTCTGGTTATCGGCACACTCAGTCACTCGGAAGATCCTCTCGATCTCCTTCAACCACTTCTGAGCACCATCTGGATCGTATGCTCCCTTGAACATTGGAGGATTGTTCTTCTGGAACTCACTCAGTTGACGAGCAGCTCCCATTCCCACAACATTCGGATTTCCTCCAAGTACTCCAGCTAGCATACCCAGAGCCTCAGCAATCGCAGCATCATCCCTACCTCTTCCAGCCATCTCTATTCTGAAAACCCAACAAGCTAAAACAATAAGTACTGATAGGGTTACACAACACCTATCCCGTACAGGGGAACAGAATAATTACGACTCGACTCGACCGACTATGCTCTGATACCACTAATGTAACACCCTACTAAAATACCCCAATATTTAATTAAAATAACAACATATATCAATCAGAGTAACTATGCCATTTAAGGGTGTCACACACTATTCCACACCATTCAACAGTATAACGGTCATGCTCTTTTATTAATTCAAAACATAAACATTTGCATAAAACACAGCGGATAGAAATCTCATCAATCATGTAAAACATGTAACATATTACATGTGAAATTATTCAACAAAATAAAAACATCCCGTCCCGATGTTACATCTATCAGAGCACGACCCACTAAGGAGACTACACTAGACTCCAAGCATTAACTTCTACTCAACTCATTGCTCGTTACCTGAAAAATAGTTGTAAGGGTGAGTTCCTCAATCGATATAATAAGCATTATAAAACATCATGTAATGCTAAGTAAATAACACGTTTCATCACCCAAATCAGATTACACATTCAGTAACAGCAATGTCAACTCAATCATACTCAACATCAACACAACACACAACACACAACACACAACACACGTATAATACTGGAATCCATCCATTCATATTATACGCCATATATCAACTATGCAATGAGACTCCATGCATGCGGTACCGACTCTTTGTGAACATATAGTTCACCTCACCGTCCAAATCCAGGCACGGCTACCAAGCCCACTAGTCCCACTCATTTGAGACCTAGTGACTCACTCACTAATTCCTCACCATGGGAATTAGCTACCACCCCAAATGGGCCATGCTATGCACGCTAATCACCTAGCATGCAACATCAACAACAGTCCAAAATGACTAACTCACTAATTCCTCACCGTGGGAATTAGCTACCACCCTAAAGGCCACAATATGCATGCTAATCATCTAGCAATGCAACATCAACAACAAAATCCACAATGGACATATGCTCACACTCTAAGCCATACAACAGTCCATTCACAATTGCATACATAACATGTACATTCACAACATTATGCATATTGTCAAACATCATCAAAACATGTATCACAACATCATATCATGTCAAATAATTAACCACAGTATTAGCACACTCTACTAATACCTATACTGCTCAAAATAGCGGGAATTAATCCCTATCACATCATACGCTACCATAGGCCAAACATCAATTATGTACACAACATTAAAATGTCAATTTTCTCACTTTTCAACAGTGTTAACCGGTTAACTCCCTGGGTTAACCGGTTAACGCAGCACAAACACGCTTCCTGCCAAAACTTAACAGTGTTAACCGGTTAACGCCCTGGGTTAACCGGTTAATGCAGGCAAAACAGCACTAATTTCACAATTCGCAACAGTGTTAACCGGTTAACACCCTGGGTTAACCGGTTAACGCAGACAAAACAGCAGTTCCTGCGCTAACACAAAGCAGAATGCAGAATTCTCCGCATTTTCCGCCGTTGGAGGACTTCCGGACCTCCGATTCCAATTCCGTAAAAAGCTATATGTTAGGGAAATTACAACACACTCAATTACAGGTTCAATTTCAGTTTTTACACAACATATCCATCACAATTTTCAGCATTCGACAATCCCAATTAGGGTCAATTCAACGGTTTATCACTACCCATTACATGCTAACCCATAATACCCATTAAACGACGATAAACCCCCCTTACCTGAGTTAATCCGGAAATCTCTAAGCTCCAAGCTCTTCTCTTCTCCAACCTTTGCTCTCTGGTTCTTCCTCTTTGCCCCTTTCTCCTCTTCTCTGCAGCTTCTCAGTTTTCACGTAAAACCCTTTTACAAAAATGAAAACTCTTTTTCCTTATTCCAACATATATATATTTTCCAATTTATATTATTATTCCAATAATAATAATAATTCGATAATTCCAAAATAATAATAATAATAATCCAATTATCTAATTAAATTAATAAATATATTATTAACTTAATTTAAATAATTATCATATTATTATCGGGGTGTTACACAAACTCTTCCGAACTGTTGGATATGATGCGAAATATGCAGCTGGCTCAACAATCCTTCATGCAAACTCAGGATGAGCGCTATGCTCATATTAGCAGCCAACTTCAAGCACAAAATGAGCGGCTCGATAACCTCTCTACAAGCATAAATGGACGGTGTGCAGCATTTACCGAAACGTTTGAACGCCAGGAACGGTCGGTCGACGGGGGTATCAAGTATCTAGGCGGTATTGCTAAATAAATATCGTCTCTGGCTGACCCCTACAGAAACCCGGATATCTGTTACCATCAAGGACGACACCATTAGGACATAGGACTGCATATACATCTGAAATTTTTTGTTGTTTGACTGAATTAATTTTCTGTTGTGCTCGTTTGTGCAAATCCAATTTAATGTTATCTTCTTTTTATCTGTTCAGTAATGATATTTGGTGTGATATTGTTATCTGATTCCCTATCTCCTGTTGAATTTTATGTTACGTTGATTAATCGTTCCTTTTTCTTTTTTGATGTTGTCAAAGGGGGAGAAGAGGTACAAGCAGCCAAAATAATGCCAAAATATTCACACCAGTTAACAGTCATTTTTGCAGATAGCCTTAGATTACAAAAGAAAGGGGGAGTGTGCATAATGTGTGTAAATATTGCATGTTGTTTGTCTCTTTGGCTTTACACAAGTTGTCATCATCAAAAAGGGGGAGTATGTAAAGGCAAATTGTCATACAACATACAATCATAGGTTTCGATGATGACAAATGACCACCATGGATGAATCGGCATTGTCGATTCCACTTCTACAAAACAAATGCAACATATCACCTATCATATCCTTTTCTATGCTCATCTAAAACTGCTATATTTCATACAACATATGTGGATAAAATGTGGTCATGACAAAATGCATGAAAACCACAAAAATATGAATTTTTGTAGATTTGTAGGGTTTGAGTCGACCGCAAGGGTCAGCGCATGAACCACGGGTCAGCGCATAACATAGACCAGTTGGTGACTGGTCAGCGCATGGTGGCTTGAGTCAACCACAGGTCGGCGCATGGCATAGTGCAGTTGGCCACGGGTCAGCGCATGGAAGACTTGAGTCGACCACAGGGCCGGCGCATGAAACTTTCATTTTCCCACGGGTCAGCGCACGCCGACCTATGGTCGACGCATACTGAAGCATTCTTCAGTCTGTCCAAAATTGCAGGCCATGCATCGACGCATAGACCTGCTATGGTCGACCGCTCGTGCGCAAATTCAGTTTTTGAGTATTTTCCACTCTGTTTGAAAAGCTGTTAAATTTGTTTGGTAAGTTGGTTACTATATATAGAAGGTTAGTTACTTGTATCAACTAACATTTGTCAAATTGATTTCAAGTGTTCAAGGAAACAAGAAAAAGTGAAATAGGTGTCCAAGATTCATCATCTTCATCTTCAACATCTCACAACACATCAACTACACACAACCATTTTTGAAGTGCTTTGTGATTGGTTAAAGGTGATAAGGTTCGAAGCCGAGATTGGGGAATTCGGTTCGAGTTGAAGCTTGTGACAGGTTTTTTCTTGAATAAAATCGTTGGGGTTTTGTCCTCCAAGACTGGTTTGTGTTTGGGGGTTTTTGGACGATTTCTTCATCAAGTTTCAGCTGAGCGAAGGTGATTGAGAAGAGGAAGTCTTTGTCAATCTAGTAGCGGATTCAGTGAAATTGAAGGGAAGATTTCGGGTTCGATTTGTTGTAGTTGAGATCAGCCGGGCCGAGGGTTTAAAGAACTGAGGGTTATTCAACAAAGGGGCTGGAATCGGAGGTCTATCAACAACAAATAAGGAGTGGAAGCAACATTCAACGGCTTGCAAGTTCTGTTGTATATTTGCTTTGCAATCCTTGTATAAACGATTAAATTCAACAGGTGATATCTATTAAATCATCTCAATTCTAGTTTTAGAATTGAGGGCAGACGTACCCCGAAGCGAGGACGACGGGGGAACTGCCTCATCAAATCCTTGCCTTCTTTAATTTTCTGCATAATTGTTTTTAGCTTAAAAATTAAATGATTTTAGTATAAACACTTTTGTCAAACCTTGATATTAATTGAGTAAGAGGTTAAAACTCTGTTTTTGAATCCAAAGTACAATAGAATCTTGTACTAGATTAATTGGAATCACTTACTCAACATAAATATCACTTGGAGTGTTTCTACACACCAAGTGTTTGATAATTTGCCTAAACCAAAATTATCTTAGTTGTGTATCTAGTTTGGTTTAGTCTTGGAATCATTGGAACTAGGAATCCTAGTAAGTGAAACAAATCATTGATTGTGTGACTAGTGTAGTGATTCTTATTCCACATTATCACTAATCCATAGGCTTGACGCATATCCGGTTTTCCAATAACAGTTCGTTTTAGACTATATTTTCCTCGGCCGCTTCCGCACTTAAAACCAATTTTCAAAACCAATTTTTTAATTGGTAGCGCCGACTCAAATTTTAATTGGGATCTATTCAACCCCCCCTTCTAGATCTGTGCCATAGTCTAACAGTACGATAGCCATACAAAGCAAATGGCAGCATCTCATGCCAATCTTTGTACGTAACAACCATCTTCTGAATAATCTTCTTGATGTTCTTATTAGCGGCTTCAACAGCCCCATTCATCTTGGGTCTATAGGGAGAAGAATTATGATGTGCAATCTTGAACTCGCTACACAGCTCTTTCATCATCTTGTTGTTCAAGTTAGATCCATTATCAGTAATGATCTTGTCTGGCACACCATATCGGCATATGAGTTGGTTCTTGATAAACCTCACAACCACCTGCCTGGTCACATTTGCATACGATGCCGCTTCAACCCACTTGGTGAAGTAATCAATGGTTACGAGAATAAACCGGTGATCGTTTGACGCCTTAGGTTCAACCATGCCAATCATGTCGATTCCCCACATGGAGAAAGGCCATGGTGAGGAAATAACATTCAGAAGTGTCGGGGGAACATGAATCTTATCCTCATAAATCTGACACTTGTGGCATTTGTTCACAAAATTGTAGCAGTCACACTCCATTGTCAACCAATAGTAGCATGCTCTCAACATCTTTCTCGCCATGGCATGTCCATTGGAATGAGTACCAAATGAACCCTCATGGACTTTAGTCATCAGCAGGTCTGCTTCGTGTCTATCCACGCATCTGAGCAGAACCATGTCAAAATTCCTCTTGTAAAGCACATCACTATTAAGGTAGAAACTGCCAGATAATCTCCTCAAAGTCTTCTTGTCTTTGACAGATGCCCCAGGCGGGTAAGTCTGACTTTAGAGAAAACACTTGATATCAAAATACCATGGCTTATCATCTTTCACCTCCTCAACTGTAAACACGTGAGTTGGTCTATCCAAGCGCATCATAGTAATCTTTGGGACTTCATTCCAAGAATTGATAGCAATTATTGAAGCAAGCGTAGCGAGAGCATCCGTCATCCGATTCTCATCTCGAGGAATATGATGGAAGTCAACTTTAGTAAAGAAAGTTGAAATCCTCCTCGCATAATCTCTATATGGGGGGAGGCCAGGCTGATTCGTCTCCCATTCACCCTTAATCCGATTAATAACAAGGGCCGAATCGCCATAAACATCAAGATGTTTGATCCTAAGATCAATACATTCTTCCAAACCCATAATACAGGCCTCATACTCTGCCATATTATTCGTGCATTTGAAAGTTAGCCTTGCTGTAAAAGGAAAATGTGTGCCTTGAGGAGTAATAATCACTGCCCCAATACCATTTCCATACTGATTGACAGCGCCATCGAACACCATACCCCATCGGGAACCAGGCTCTGGACCTTCATCGAGCGTAGGCTCATCATGATCTTTCATTTTCAAATACAGAATCTCCTCATCAGGGAATTCGTATTGCACAGACTGATAATCTTCAATTGGTTGATGCGCCAAATGGTCAGCCAAGATACTGCCTTTAATAGCTTTTTGAGCTCGATACTCAATATCATACTCATATAACAGCATCTGCCAACGGGCAATTCTCCTAGTTAAAGCAAGCTTCTCAAAGATATACTTGATTGGATCCATTTTGGATATCAACCAAGTTGTATGATTTAACATATACTGGCGTAAACGCTTAGCAGCCCAAGCCAAAGCGCAGCATGTCTTCTCAAGCATTGAGTATCGAGACTCACAGTCGGTGAACTTCTTACTCAAATAGTATATTGCATATTCTTTCTTTCCTGATTCATCTTGCTGACCAAGGACACAACCCATGGAATCATCAAGCACAGTCAAGTACATAATCAATGGTCTCTCTTCTACAGGCAGAGACAGAGTCGGAGGCTCAGACAGATACTCTTTGATACTGTCAAAGGCTTTTTGGCAATCCTCGGTCCAATCATGACGCTGATCTTTCCGGAGGAGCTTGAATATAGGCACACATGTGGCAGTCATGTGGGATATAAATCTCGAAATGTAATTCAAGCGGCCAAGAAAACCTCGAACTTGCTTCTTAGTTTTGGGCGCAGGCATCTCTTGTATTGCTTTGACCTTGGCAGGATCAACTTCAATACCCCTCTCACTGATAATAAAGCCCAATAACTGCCGGAACGGACTCCAAATGTACACTTGTTCGGATTCAAGCGGAGTTTGTACTTCCTCAAACGCTGGAAAAGCTTCAACAAGTGTTCTACATGTTCAACTTCCGTTTTCGACTATGCAATCATATAATTGATATACACCTCAATCTCCTTGTGCATCATGTCATGAAACAGAATAGTCATAGCACGTTGATACGTGGCTCCGGCATTCTACAAACCGAAGGGCATCACTCGATAACAGAATGTTCCCCAAGGTGTGATGAATGTTGTCTTCTCCATATCCTCGGGTGCCATTTTAATCTGATTATAACCGGAAAATCCGTCCATAAATGAAAAGACATTGAAGTTAGTCGTATTGTCTACCAACATATCAATGTGTGGTAGAGGAAAATCATCTTTTGGGCTAGCTTTATTCAAATCATGGTAATCCACGCACATTCAGACTTTTTCGTCTTTTTTAGGTACATGCACAATATTGGCCACCCATTGAGGATATGTAGAAGTCACCAGAAACCCCGCATCAATTTGCTTCTGAACTTCCTCTTTAATCTTCATTTCTATATCAGGATGAGTTCTTCTGAGCTTTTGCTTCACAGGCACACACTCAGGCTTCAACGGCAAGAAATGTTGCACGATATCAGTATCTAGACTAGGCATGTCTTCATACGACCAGGCAAAGACGTCGACATATTCTCGTAGCAACTCAATCAACCCCTTCTTAATAGACTCTTCAAGGAGTGCCCCAATCTTCACTTCACGAATGCAGTCTTCAGACCCCAAGTTGACTGTTTCCAGATTCTCAAGATGTGGCTGAATGACCTTCACCTCGTACCCAAGCAGATGGGTAATCTCATCAGGAATCTCTTCAACATCATCTTCTTCTGCCTCAAATACAGGGAACTCAAAGTTGGGAGATGGTGTTGGATCATTATGTTCAATGGGTTTGATTAACCTGCATAATGATTTTGAGGATAAAAGAGATTTCAGAATTCAAAAAGGCAAATCATTATGCAGATGAAAAGATTGATTTTATTCTCTTTTTTAGGGTTTTATGGTGATCACCAATTTCATACGAAAAGCAAAAAATGAAAAATAATTTGAAAAAAACAAACATTTAACATGCAATTATTGAATGAATATCATTGTATTAATCAAATTATGCCAACAATGTCTTTACTTCTCCTTTTGGCATGGGAGAAGGGTTTTAAACAGGAATGAACATATTATGTTGACTTATGGATAACTGTTGGAACATCAACAGCGACCCAATTATTGCAGATCCCGCCAGGTATGACAAAGTTGTCGAGGTCTTCCTCTTCATCTTCTTCGATGATGGCAGCAGCTTCTTGATCTCCATCGATGTGGATGAAACCTCCACTCTGAAACAGCCCAAGATCATTAGAAACACCGGAAGAATACCCTAAACCAGCCCTGGATTTATTATCTTCCATCTTTATCATTTTCCCCATACCATTATTTGCGTCACGCTCGATGGCCAACTTCGCATCATTGTAGGATACAAATGAAGAAAGTCCTTTCCTAGAAGGCTTAGCAATAGATAAGGCTTTGAATGGAGTTCCAACCTCATCCTCAACATCGATGTAGGAAAAGGAAGATAAATGGCTGACCAAGAGAGCCTTCTCTCCTCCTATCACCACCAACTTCTTGTTCTTGACGAACTTTAACTTTTGGTGTAAGGTGGATGTCACGGCGCCTGCCTCGTGAATCTATGGTCTATCAAGTAAACAGTTGTATGACGGATGTATGTCCATAAATTGGAAAGTGATATGGAAATCACTAGGTCCAATCTTGATCGGGAGATCTAATTCACCAATCACGATCTTACGCGATCCATCGAAAGCTTTTACTACCACTCCACTCTGCCTCATGGGAGGTCCCTGATATGAAAGTTTGGCGAGAGTGGACTTTGGAAATACATTAAGTGATGACCCTGTGTCCACCAACACATTGGACAGGGCGTCGTCTTTACAGTTCATAGAGATATGTAAGGCCAAATTATGGGTTTTTCCCTCCTCGGGAAGATCATCATCACAGAAGCTCAAATTGTTCCAGGCAGTTATATTTGCAACAATGCTATCAAACTATTTAATTGTGACATCATGATCCACATATGCCACCTCCAGCACCCTTTGCAACGCTTCACGGTGTGGCTTTGAATTCATCAACAAAGATAGGACAAATATCTTTGATGGAGTTTGAAGCAACTGCTTCATAACGTTGTACTCGCTCCTCTTGATGAGCCTTAGCATCTCATCCCCATCCTCTCTTAATATGCCAGACTGGACAACTAGGATAGGAGCTTTATCATATTTGACAACAACAGGGTCAACACCCTTCACAGCAGGAATATAATGATTCGAAGAAGAAGTCCCCATGGGACCAGCAGGACTAACAACATCTCTCTTCACGACGTTTTCATGGGATTTTGGTTGAGCCGAGAAAACAGGACCACTACGGGTCACTCCACTAACATTGAAAATGCTTACAACAGAGGTTGAGGGCAACGGCACCTCCTTACCATCTTCCAGCATAACAGCATTGTAACGATACGGGACCGCTTTATCTGACACATACGGGACAGGGCCCGTTGGCTTTATCACAAGAGTTGGCACCACCTTCCTTTTGCTGCCATCATACCTAATAACAACAGGATCGGGAATATTGAACACGGGGGTAATAACATCAACTTCATCCTCATCACGATTTTGAAGTATCTCAATCATCCCTTGGTCTAGTATCTCTTGGATGTCCCTTCTTATCTTGCAGCATCCTTTTTCATTGGCAGTGCACACATGGCACTTATCGTGATCGTGCTCATAGTGATTGTGCTCACACAATAGCTTATGCATTTCCACCAGAGACTGCCTTATGTCATTCACATAAAGGACCTTATATTTGCCAGGGCACCCCTGAACCATGTTGACAACCGCCTTCCCATGCTCGGGCAATGGGTTCTTCTTAACATTAGGGCCTACATCCTCAAAGAATATTATCCCACTCCTCACAAGGTCTTGCACCTTGGTCTTCAATGGAAAGCAGTTCTCCACATCATGTCCGGGCGCACCGTAATGATACATACAATGAAGTTCAAGCTTGTACCACCATTGAGGATTGGCTGGCACAGCGGGAGGATCATGTGGAGTTATCAACTTCCTATCAATCAAGGAAGGGTACAATTCAGCATAGGTCATAGGAATCGGGTCAAAAGTCACTCTCTTCCTCTCATAATTGCTGGTGTTGTTGTTGTTGTTGCCACGAGGCTGGTAAGCCTATTGTTGTTGACGAGATTGTTGTTGTTGTTGTGCTTCTCTGAAAGCATGTGCTATATGAGCCACCTGGTGTTGGTTGACGACTGGTCGGACTTCCTTCCTCCTCACAGAGGGCCTTCTTTTGCTATGGGAAGAAACAACATGAGTCTCCCCTTCCTTCTTTCTGGCAAATCCCCCATATTTCTTTGCCGAAGAATTATCATCACGGGACAGACGTCCTTCACGGACTCCCTCTTCTAGCCTCATCCCCATATTTACCATTTCGGTAAAGTCCGAGGGAGCACTAGCAATCATACGCTCATAATAGAAAGAGCTCAAAGTCTTCAAAAATATCTTCGTCATCTCCTTCTCCTCCAATGGTGGCACTACCTGAGTTGCCAATTCCCTCCATCTCTGGGCATACTCCTTGAAGGTTTCCTTATCTTTTTGGGACATCGCCCTCAGTTGATCTCTGTCCAGAGCCATATCCACGTTGTACTTGTACTGCCTTACAAAAGCCTCACCGAGGTCATTGAAAGTGCGCACAGATCCACAATCAAGACCCATATACCATTTCAAGGCAGCGCCAGACAGGCTGTCTTGAAATTAATGGATGAGCAGTTGGTCATTGTCGGTATACGTAGACATTTTTCTGGCATACATGACCAAATGGCTGAGCGGACAGTTATTCCCCTTTGTAACACCTCAAAATTTGCCCTCCTCTCTTGGGACTAGCTTAACATATTGCATTGCATTTCATAGGTCATTAGGCATTACATATTTGCATATCATGTGGAAACATTGTGCAAGTCCTCCTCCTAAGTCTTGGTTAGAAGATGAGAGGTTTGAGATATTCAAGCTGAGGGTTTCATTGAATGGACTGATCACCAACTATCTGAGGGTGTGTGATTCAAATTAGGGTTCATGATTTCTCAAGGAGATTGGTCTTTATCTTGGTTGAAATGATACATCATCATCATCATGGTCTTGTTATCATCCAAGAGATTCAAGAGATTGATCAGGTACCTTGAGATTATGGTTTTGACCACTGGTCAACCCCAATCAGTTGCATTGGGCCAATCAGGGCTTGTGAAGGAGATGGGGTCTACAATGGATATGGGGATCATTTTGTGATTGTATTGAGCTTATGGAAGCTAGGGTTACATCATTGAGCCATGTCATCAGGAGTTTGAGGCTCAACTTGATCAGTGCACAGCCAAATTCATCTATCAATCAGAAAAGTCAACTGTGGTCAACTGTGCCTAAAATGATGGATTTGGAGGTGGGAGAGGGTTGGATACACTTCATTCATGTTGAAACAAGTTTCATTTGACATTTCAAATATCAAGAATGAAGAAAATAAAGTCAGATGGAAACTTTCCAAAAATAGAAAGTTACCTATAATTGAAAGTTTCCAAAAATGGAAAGTTTTTCATCTCAAAATTACATGTCCAAAAATGCTTCAAATGAAATTTTGTTCAACATGAAAGTTGTAGATCTTGCTCTCACCTTTCCAAAAAGTCCAAGAACATGAATTTCTCATGTGTGGTTGGCAAGATATGGTCCAATCATTTTCCAAAAATGCCTAAATTCAAAGTGGCATAACTTTCACATGGAATGGCCAAATTGGGTGATCTTTCTTTGAGCAAACCACATTTTACATGTACTTTCATGATGCATGATCACATTTCATCAAAAAACATCATGGCAAAAAGTCATTTTTCAAGTGATTCCTTTTGTATTTTTGGTGTGGAATGGTGAATTTTCAAATTACATGGATTTGGCATACAAAGCTCATTCTAGCACATTCCAAGTACCATTTAGAACTTGTTTGCATTGCCATTCTACTGTTACATTGGTTAGTTTGGAAAAGGCTATTTTGGTTATTTCAATTGAAAATGCATTTCACTAATTCATTTTGATTTTGCTAATTGTGATTAAGAAATGGATTAGGAGGTGGTATAAGACATTAATCATAACAGAATTGATAATCACACTTCACGTTTCTCAAGATCTAACAAACTTTCCCTCCAAAAACCTCTCAATTCTCCAAACTTTTTCCATACATTTTTCATCATTTCTCATCAAATTCTTCGTCAATTATGCTTGTTCTTGTTTGATCCACGCTCTACAAGTGTTGGTGCACAACTGTTTCATCCAAATCGTGGCAAAGTAGTGAAGAATTGGAACTGTTGCATTCAAACTCATCCATGGCAAGTTGAAGGTTCTTCAATCTGGAGCATGCTGGAGCTAAACTACTTGTTGCAATCACTTTCCTATGCCTAAAGCATCATCTGTTTTCACGTTTCACATCGAAGCAAGGCCAAATCACGATCTGCCATCATCATAAGGTAAAATCTCGATCTCCTTAATTGCTCAAATCATCATATGGCTTTGATAGATCTTTGATCATAGAGTAGCATGCAACTTGTGGTTTTTGAAATCATTGAGAATCGAGTGAGAAATCTTGAATTTAAGTTTGATGTGCAAATGTTGTTTGGATCGGTTCGTGCTGTGTAGATAGAATTAGGTCAAACTAATTTCATATTCATGATGTGTGTTAAGAGATGACTCCAACCATATAAAGATTGTGGAATTTGGTTGATTTTTGTTCATGATGATTTTCTGCAAATTTTGGTGATGAATGCTTCAAGAACAAGGCCAAAACGTGTTTTGATCCGTGCTTTTCTATTTCCTTTTCAAATTGGTGTTTCCCGCCACCGCTGACCAATCACGCTTCGCCAGCAAATAAAATGAAACGGCCGCGTTTTAGTGTCGTTGTTCAATATTACAACATTGCCATTATTTCATTTAATTTGTATTGTTTCATTTCCTTTTCATTTTTTTCATTTCATTTTGATTCATGATCTTCAAAAAATCATAAGTGATTCATTTTTTGTCCAAATTTGATGAGACTTTTTGCATTATTCTCCTTGTGATGTGTAGTTTTTTATGGTGATTTTTATTGTTTTTGTGCACGTGTGGAAAAATAAAATGCCTAGGGTTTGATTGAATGTGTCCAATTTGTGTATACCATGCCATTTCACTCATAAAATGATGATGCTTCCATAGAAATGCTTGAAATTTTACATGCCTATTCTGGACTCTTTGCTGGTGATTTTGATGTATAGTTTTCAATTTTTGAATCCCTGGTTGATGAGATATGAATTTTTTATTAGAGGTGTGACAATTTGTGTCACACCATGCTTGGTGAATTTCATGATTTTATTTGATGTGCTTGTGAACATTGGATTGAGCTAAACTTTTGCATGATTGAGCATATGGATGTTGAGATTACATGTGAATTTTTCTGGATTTATTGATGGCATTTCCTATTTGATGGGAATTTTTCCTTCTGTTTGGTCATTTGGTGATTTTTTGTGACACATGTTGGCATTTGACTTGTGAAATTCTGGTCATTAATTGGATGGATGTGAAATTTGACATGTGAATTCTAGACACATTATAGGTCATTGTGGTTTTCATCCCATTCATTTATCATGTTTTGTCACTGTTTTATGATTGATGGAAGTTGATGCTTGTTTTGATGCCTTGTGTTGGCTTGCTTGAAGTTGTCTGGACTTTTTGATTTTCATTGACCAACTTCCCTTGATCTAAACGAGCTGAAATTTGATATGCTATTCATTGAATGTGTTCTGTTGAGACTTGAATTTTTGTGGGATTTATTGAAATATTTTGATGTTGATTTGATTGAGATCATTCTGTTTGGTCCTTTGAGGTTGCAAATTGCATGTTTTGTGCCTTTTCTTTCATGAAATGATAATGATGAATGATATGAGCATGGGACCAATTGGATTTGTTTCTAAATTGATTGATTGTGGTTTTGGATAATTTTCACTTGCTGTTTTGGATTTTTGATCTCCTTTTGACCATAGGCTTGTCCTAGTGGTCTTGTTTCTCATATTTGAGTTTGGCTTTTCAGGTTGAGATGCAAATGCCTTAAGGAGATTGCTTCAAGTTAATTGAGTTTGATTTGGTTAATTGTTGTGAACTAACTTGTTTGTTTTGTAGGATGCTTGGCTCACTTGAGTTGATTGTGCATTGCACATTGCATTGTTTGATTGTACATTGACTGTTGGCTTTTATGCTGTTTGTTTTGACTTTATGATTGGTATACTGATGGTATTTGATTGATTTCAGGTACATTAGTTGCTAATAGTTCTTTGAGAACTTGCTTGCTGTGCTTGGTTGTATAAACCAATTGAGGTAGACTCTCTTGTCTCCATGTAGTCTGGAAGACCTGGCCTGTTACTTGGCCAGGCAACTGTCTGAAGTCCTCCTTAAGAGGCGATGTTTGTGATTGTTTAGCTTTGTCCCCAAGCAGGTAAAGACCTTGATTAAGGCAATTGGCAGAACCCAAGGGATGTGCAATCCATCCCCTGCTATTCTTGTTGAGTCGTCCCTCTGCTCACACCACTGTGTTGATGCATTGGGACATTAACCCAAGATCTTGTACAGTGTACAGTTGTGTCAGTGTCTTGAGTGTAGAAGGGTTCCCACTTTCTGAACCCACACTCCTTTGTCAGAAGCTCTCCCTAGCCAGGGATAAGAGCTGTGAAGTCTCATCTTCACTCACCTTTCGTCTGCTTCACCCTGACTCTCAATGTCAGGGTTAAGAGCGAACACCACCCTTGTACAGATGACTTGCCTTGGCAGTCTGACCCTTTGTTTGAGCCTCACTTGACTGGATATAGTGTGTGTTAACTGTGAATGTTTGATTTGTTTTGTTTATGCTTGCATGCTTTGCTTTTTCCTGGTTAGGATTAGCTTGCTGTTGTGCAAGTAGATAGCGAACCATAACATAGGGCAATGATGCATGATAACATCTAGGCTCGAGTCCAGCTCCCTAGTAGTGCGTCTCCCTTTGTGTCTGGCTAGTCTTTCTCCCCTGTTGAGGGGAACTACGTTGCCCTGATCCTCATACCAGATGAGGTACGTAGGCAGGAGGTCGCACGAGATCTCTCCGGGCAAACTCTTTTCTTTTTGTGTGCGTTTGCTTGACAGTTGCTAGGCTCGAGTTCCCGACTCCTTAGTAGCTTGTTGCTTGTTTGTTCTTGCGTGTGTAGGAGACGGATGTAAGCCCAGTGATTGGCCTTCCGTATCCTCTTGTTGTGTGCTTGGAGTCCGGTATAAGTCCATCAAGTGGCATCTGGTTTCCAGTGTGGGTTTGTTTGGTTCGGAAGCTGATGTAAGTCCAGCTATTGGCGTTCGGGTTCCATGTTTGCCTTTTTGTACGTGTGTTTGTTTCGGCGTGCGTGAGCCGAACTACGGTCGCTCTGATTCTCGTTCCAGACGAGATACGTAGGCATAGGACGCGATGTCCTAGCGAGCCCTCTTCCCTCTTTCCCCACCTGTGTTGTCTTTAGTGTGTGTGTGTGATGTTTGTTTTAGCAACCTTTTTCTATCTTTTGAGCGTGGATCCCGTCGAGTACGACGGACGTGAGGGGTGCTAATACCTTCCCCTTGCGTAACCGACTCCCGATCCCATTCTCTTTGGTCGCGAGACCTTGCTTTTCCCAGGTTTACTTCGAGCGTTTCCTTTCCCTCTTTTGGGATAAATAACGCACGGTGGCGGCTCTGTGTTGTTTTGTTTTAGGCCGCCGGTTGTTTTTCGCGGATGCGACACCCTTGTATTTTTCAAAGTCATGGACCTTGAACTTTGTTGGAATCTTCACATTTGGGACCAAACAGAGCTCAGAGGCACTCTTCCCAAACAAGTCTTTCCCTCGAAGGACCTTCATTTCCTTCCTCAAGTCAGAGAACTGGTCTCTCATCTCGTCTAATTTGTCATACACATCCGGGTTCTCAAAGGCCTCAGAATGATAGATAGTCTCGTCAACACGGACTTGAGGAATGAGAGCTGGAGTAGGAACAGAATTAACCACCAGGGGTGGCACCACAGGGACCGGACTAGATGTTGGCTGAGCTTGCACTTGCGGGTGATGTCCTTCAGGCATGAAATTATGGGGCATCCCCAAGGGTAACCGGGAGGCATAACATTGGTCGATCCTATAGTAGGGGCTGGTACAAAGGTAGGAGCTACTTCTGGTGCTTGATTGGATGCAGACGCCTGCACATTTACAGCTTGCTTCTAAGCTTGGAGCAGAGACTCCACTAGAGCAGATAATCGGCTGACTTCTTCTTTGAGCTCTCTGTTCTCGTTCTCTAGTTGTTCGGCCATTGCTCTGACGTTTGCGCGAGTGCGGTACGGATGCGTCAGCTTGTCTTCAAAATAAATGAAGAGCAAAGAGTTAGACCACTGTATCAAGAGCTCGGAACCAAAACCTGCTTATGCATATGATGCATGCAATGCTCGTGCATATGATTTGTTTTTTATCGGAGGAACTTTATAAGGATCTATTTGCAAATGTTTTAAAAATATTGAACTTTTTGAGACATATGTGGAATACTCATAGAAATATAATATTTGGAAACTTTTTACACCAAAAAAAGTAGTACAGTCTCGGTAACCAAATACAATACAAGAGAAAAGGAGAATAAACATCCTATGGAGCCCTAGAAGCAATCGTCTAAAGCCTTCGAGATCGGAAGATACGTCGCATAAAGCCTCTTCACCTCTCTTTCATAAGCTGCTTCCATGTCGGCCTTCTCCTTGGCGAGCTGATCATATCTCTTCTTCCAAAACCTAGATGAGTGAGGTAGGAGAGAAGTAACCACATCATCGGGCTCATCAATAACCTGATGCTCTAGAAACTCGATCATTGCATCCTTATCCTTGAGCTGCTGAAGAAGCTCCTCACACTCACAAACCCAAGCACGCGAACAGTCTTCGTCTCTCAACTCCTCTACTCCTTGATTAGGGAGGGTTGAAGGCCCAACCATAACCATAGGGGTAGGTCTCGGATACTCATACGACATGCGGTACTCGAGGGCTCTCTTCCTTACCCAAGAGGTGTAAGGCTCCAAAGCAACACAGTTCTTCGGACCAAGCTCATTCCTCCCTTTCCTATGAACCTTGCGCCATCTGTGGACCATCCTATCCTTCAGGTTTTAGGGATCTTTACCCTCTTGAAAGAATAAGCCTTCCAATGAAATGTTGTTAGGTTTATCCTTTAAGGGGAACCCAAGCTGACGGCGAGCCAAAGTAAGATTGTAGTTAATTCCACCACATGTACCAAGAAGAGGTACATTGGAGAATTCACCACAAGAATCGATAATCTTAATGCCATCATAAACACGATTATACCAAGAGATATCATCATTAGTGAGAGACATAAGTCTCGTGGACCACCGTAGATATCCCTTGTTCTCCTTGAAGGCAAGCGTCTGAGGCAAGTGCAAAATAAACCACTTGTACAACAGAGGCATACAACATACAATGGAACCACCACCATTTGCATTCCTCATATGCAAAGAGAAATAAGTGTCACCCAACAGAGTCGAAACGGGATTAAGAGAAGAGAAAATCCTAATAATGTTTACATCCACGAAATTGTCGATGTTGGGAAATAGCACTAGCCCATAGATGAGGAGTACAAATATGGCTTCAAAAGCTTCTTTGCTCATGGCCTTCCCAAACAGGGTAGCTTTGGCAATCATAAAATCAGACGAGAGGCCTTGAATTCCACCCTTGGTAGTCATATTGGCAACAATGTCGGATACCTCCACGTGAAGCATGTCAGCAATCTCTTGAGAAGAGGGAATCTTCTCCAAACCACTGAACGACAATCGGTCAAGAATAGGTATACCCACATGATAAGCGTACTCCTCTAGTGTAGGCAAAAGCTGGAAATCCGGAAAAGTGAAGCACCGATACAGAGGATCGTAGAACTGCGCCAACACACTTATCAGACCCTCATCCACCTTGGTAGAGAGAATAGTTATAAGCTTCCCATGGCGAGCTTTGAACTCCAAGGGCTCTAATACATAAGATGTCATATGCCTTAACTCTCTCAAGTCGTGTTGTTTGAAACTGTACTTCTTCGTATTCCTTCTTTGCTTATCCATGTCTGAAAATTTGCAAATAGACCTTTTAAGTTCCTTGTAAAAATCTTATTGTCGATGACATGAATGCAGATGAATGCATGAATGCATGGATGCAACAAACACATTCAAGGGTCAAGCAAGTCACACCATACAAAGGTCACGGGATGGATCAAGTCATCGTTAATATCAATCATCCATTTTGGTGGATTATGGCTTACACCTTATCAACACCTAAGTTCCATTGATTTTGAGGATATACGAGAACGGATCGACCGCGAATCACGGGTTTGTTGCAAGTCACGAGCATGGAGTCTCGGTTAAGAACCACCCAACGGAAGTGTACTACGGTTAAACCTGACAGTCATGTTCTAAAAGGTTCCCATAGTCGTCATCTCATCTTTCGGATATTATCGGATAAAACGACTACTCGTCCTCCAAAAATATTCCCAAGAGGGACTCTTATGAGTGTAGTATCGCGTAACAATCGCATCAAGTCTTACACTTGAACGACCTTCGCACTACGTCCTAAAATAGGCCAAGATGAGCTAGGTATCTAAGGTCCTTGGCTTCTAGGGTTTATATTGGAAAGAGTAATGTCTAACCACGACAACTCGTGTGACATTAGTGATCCCAATAAGACCTCCACCAAGTGAACAGACTTGCAAGTTAACTTGTTAAGGACTAACTCCACACAAGTCAACAAGACTATGCCATTCTCCTATCATAAGTGCACTCGAGTTCGGGTATAAAACTCATCTCACAAGAAACCACCAAGCATACAAGCAATTAATATATATGGCATTTAATACATTACAAACAATACAGTCATCCAAAATTGCACAAAAATATGGCACAAATAAATACAAACATACAACTCATACAAGCAAAAAGTAGGCTAAACCCACGGGGCTTGCTGTTCATCCCCAACAGAGTCGCCACTTTTCTGTAGAGGGTTTTCGTTACCTTTAGGTTTATTGACTAAACCAAAAGTCAACATATAATTCGAGTCGCCACCGCACTTTTATTTGTCCAAAGGAAAGGCTAAAAAGCGAACAAAAGCCAAGTAAGAAGTTTTTCATATAAAAAACTAATAAAAATGTCAGAGATCTAGGTAAGGGGGTTGGTTATGAAATGGGAAGGTTTTACGCACCTAAAACATCCTTAGTACTCTAAGGGAACCTTTTTTTTACAAATATGTGTTGTAGGTTGGTATTTGTGAAAAAGATTTATGCAAAAAGATCAAAGGGATAAGAAGAGAATATATTATATTTACAAATTTTGTTGTTTGAATGGATGAACCCATTGCCTACGTACCATCACAAAGGAGGATCAAAACCTCGTAGTTCGGGGTAAAAAAAATCTCAAAGACTGGTGAATTGATTTGATCAAAAGCCTTAAGGTCTTTTGTTATCAAAGGGAGAAAACTCAACGTAAATCAACAATTCACCATGTGAGGAAGGCTTCAACATGCTAGTGAGGGGGTAACCCTATAATAAGCATGGAAAACTTATAATCCAATCACTAAGGATGAGGTGAGATTTACATCAACCACTATGATAACTCAAACCTATGACTAATGTTTTTGAAAAGGTTTTAACAGGTGGCCATTGGAACCACAAAACAACTTGAAATGAGTTATATTTACAAGTTAGGTTTATTTACAAAGTGAGGTCAAAGTTGGATGAAAGTTTATTTACAATGAGTATTTATGAAAAGGGTTTTGAAAAATCAAAGGCCTAAGGCCTAGGTTTCTAATTTGAAATAAAGTCAAAGTTTTGAAAATGATTTTTGGCTTGGTTAGAGTGGGGAGAAGAGAGAAGGGCTATTCCTAAAGCATGCAAAGATAAAAAGGGAGAGATAACCCTTGGAGTTCCTTTTCTTGGAGTCATAGAAATGACTCAAGATACTCCTTTCCTTTGGATTTAGCACACAAAACAAGCAACCAACAATTTGAATTCAAGCTCCTAGGATCTCCCTTTGGCTTGTCTCTTAACTTGGCTACCCATGACAATGGTCCTCTTTTCACAATCTTAAGATAAGGTTCCTATCACACAAAAGCACTCATCAAAAAAGCTCACAACATAATAAAGGGAATGGACAAACATAAAGTTCGAGGAGAAGTCTTTTAAGGTCAACTTTGAATTTTAGCATTCTAAAGGCATGAGGCCTAGTTACTCTTCAACATATTTTGCATTCTAAAGGCATGAGGCCTAGTTGCTCTTGAACTCCTTTAAGCATGGGTAATTCCTAATTCTAAGTCCTTTCTCCGTTTTCATTTTGGTTCACATCAAAACAAACACAAACAACACAAAATAGCAATATATTTATATACAATAATGGGCTCAAATGAGCAAAAGAAAAAATGACATAAACATAAAATATATGCTCAAGTGAGCAAAGATAAAAATCAAGATGAATAATGAGCAAGAAATAAATGACATTAAAAGTAAATGACAAGAATTTAAAAGCTCAAATTAAACTTAGTAGTTAGTAGAGTTATGTTAGCTTGTCATGAGACAATGTAGCGCTATGTTAAGCAATCGTAGGTGGACTAATATAGTAGCCACACCTATCTGAGGCCGGACAATAAGGATATAGGCAAAGAACACAAGTTAGAGGTCATGACTAGTAAGCCAAGCTCCATAAACTTGCCATGCCAAACAAAAGGGGAAGGGCCTTGTATTGACTTTTGGTTATTTGCTTGACCAAGAAGTAACCTATCTTTAACACAAAATAACTCACTTGATCATGGATCAAATTGAGTTTGGTTTGGATCAAAGAAGGTTAAACTTCTTATTTATCAAGACCAACCTCAAGACTTTAACGCATTGGCCATAGAGGGGAAGAAAGGGATGAAGATGAAAGAGAGGGAGGGGGTAAGAAGTCAACAACCAATCCCAATTGATCAAGGGATAACTCATCCTTGATCAAATTCATTCATCTTTCTAGGTGATGATCCTTAAGGATTTTCAAACCACAAGATCCAATGAATTTGATCAAAGTTGAATCAATTCAACTTTGATCAACACCAAACAGAAGAAGAATCAATATAACAAGTCAAGAAGTCAATAATATTTTTTTGGTATTTTTTGAATTAAAAGAAAATACAAATAAAAAATAAACAAACAAAGTTGAACCTCTAATTCAATTCAAAGCAACTTTAATGAGTCCAATTAAATTTTCATAGGTTCAACATAGTCAAACAAAATTTGACTAATTTTCTCAAAAATTTTAAAAGTAAGAAAATAATTAAAATCAATTAAAAGCAACCAAAAAATAGCATAATATGAATTAAAATCTCAAATAATCTCAAAACAAACAAGAAATTGTTGAGACTATTTTTCATTGACTTATCATGATTCATAGATGCTATGAAAATATGCGAAAAATGTTGAGCCACTAGATCCAAATTCATTAATTGACGTGGCACACTGCACAACTTCGATCTGATGATGCACGATGAGCTCAAGTCAACAGCGCAACATAATGCATTAAAGCAAGTAATTAAAACGGATGCATGAGATTAGATCATGAAAGGGAGATCCAAGGGCCATGGATCAGAACACGTGGTGGTGGTGATGGAAACCATCGTCTTCTCCGATCAACCACACAAACTCCGGCCAGATTTGCAGGAAAATGAAACTCAACAAAAATGGAAAACAAGGGCATAGAAATGAAGCTCGTGTGATGTAGATCATCACTGTACCATTGGATTCCCCTCACTC